>NC_051179.1:133724103-134024103 GCF_013339695.2 Rhipicephalus sanguineus | reverse complement strand
CCCCTCCACCACGTATGACGTCTTGGTTGAGACGACGTTTATTAGGCCCGATGACCCTGAAGCGAACAGGCTGCCAGAGGCAGAGCACACACACCCGATCATGATGATGCTCACACACACTGACGATGAGGAAGCAGAGACAAACGGCTGATGATGATTATGATAATGCGCAGATGAAGAAGAAGCGCATAAAAAACGCCCACGATACCTTGACTGTACATGGCAAGTATTCAACAAGTTCAATTATAGCTATACTGAATAATGTGGGGCTTAGGGGCTTAGTGCTCCGCCCCGAGGACCGCCCAGGTCGACAGAAAGAATGACCTTGCTGTCAGGCAGCTAGCGATCTACCGAAAAACTCGACCACCCAGGCCAACCATCTCAAGGGCGTGTAGTGCGTTATGTTGTAACGCGGTGTTGAAAGAAGGAGGAAGAAGAGGAACTGGCACGAGGAATTGCTGACTGGTGGTTTGCGACCGTCTCGTGTTTTTCTCTTCGCATTGTAAATAAACCCATCACATCCGTAACAGCTTTGGAGGAGGTGCGGGGTAATCCGACGCCCTGGACAACCCACTCGCAGAAGACTTTCGAAGAAGCAGACGTCTAGCCGATCTACCCCCGTAAATCACCGACATGACCGACGCCGAAGCAGGCATGCTGACGGGCAACGCCGCTGCATCAACCAGTGCCACGGCCTTGGAACAAGCTGGCCGCAGACCAAGACAACCTAACTGCTGGGCGCCTGAACCACGCACATTCTCAGGTAAAACAGATGAAGACGTGGATGATTGGCTGAAACAGTATGAAAGAGTGAGCCGCTATCACGAGTGGAGTACGCCGGCGAAGCTCGTGAACGTAGCATTTTTTCTCGCTGGGGCCGCTCTGCTTTGGTTCGGGAATCACGAACACGTGCTCACCACTTGGGAAATCTTTGTCGAAGAATTGAAGACCTGCTTTGGGGGACACGAGCTCGAAGAAAAGGAAAGCTGTGCAAACGCTCTCGCGTAGAGCTCACTTCGCCGGCGAAACGTGCACGACATACAACAAAGAATTATTGAAGCTTTGCGGGATTGTAAACGCGAATATGCCTGACGAAGACAAAGTTGGACATTTGTTAAAAGAAATCGCCAAAGACGTGTACAATTTCCTGATCACGAAGGAAAACCTGAGCACTCCTTCCGAATTTAGGCAGCAGTGTCGCGCATTCGAGGCTCTGAAGACCCGAAGAATTATACCCAAGTTCGGGCGCTTGGACAACGTTCCCAGCGTTGCAAGTATGGACGTCGCCTCCTGCGAAGACATTCCCTTGATCATCCGTCGGGTAGTTCGAGAGGAGCTAGGACGGCTCCAAGCGGCGGATGCCCACTACCAATGCTCGTTCGACGATGGCCCTGAACCACCATCATACTGGATGCGAGAGCGTCGCGTCGAGTGCAGTCCGCGCAGTGAAGAGGCATATTTAAACAAGAGCCTCCAGTCTCTACCTGCAGATCACAGTCGCCGCCGTCCATCACCATCCCCCTGACGGGGTGCTGCGGAATACCACTCAGCACCAACAAGGCGTATTCCTACCCACCCAGCTGACGTTCTTTCAATTTCTAAAGATGTGTCGATCCCTGGTCGGACAGCAGTGTTTGTTCCCGTATGCTCTTCTCGCGCCCGGTTGGGACCCTGCACCGGACTTGTAGAGCCTGATCGCACCAACGCTATTAAGAAGAATGTATTGGTTCCGCGGTGTGTTATTCGAACCATCAACGAACATGCTTTTTTGTGGACGGTCAACGCCTCCCCAGAGCCTGTTGCTCTCCCAGCTGGACTTAAAACTGGGAACATTTGAAGAGCAGACCGCAATTGACATCAGAATGGTTGCAGAGTCCTCAGGCATCAGTCGGACAACGCCCAACTACTCGGCCGAATGGCAACACATGATTAACAAGTCGCTGCCTTCTTCCGAGCAGCATGTTCTCGAAGAAATCCTTGCACGCTATGTGGCAGTCTTTGCTTTTGCTTAAGACGAGCGTTTTCTCACGTTGCCGAAATCCCGTATGCACCACCGAATCAACACGGGTGATGCTACACCGATACGCCAGAAACCCTATCGGCTATCCCCTTCTGAAAGGAAAGTGATCGCCGAACAGGTCAACGACATGCTGCAGAAGGGCGTTATTCAGGAATCATGCAGCCCCTGGGCAGCTCCTGTTACACTCGTGAAAACGAAAGACAACTCGTGGAGATTTTGTGTTGACTACTGCCGCCTTAACGCCGTCACAAAGAAAGATGTGTACCCTCTAACACGCATCGACGATGCTGTTGAGTGCCTGCACTCCGCCGCATACTTTTCATCGGTGGACCTAAGGTCTGGGTACTGGGAGATACCAATGCATCCGTCTGACAGAGAGAAAACTGTTTCATTACGCGCGATGGGTTATTTGAATTTAACGTTATGCCGTTCGGCTTATGTGATGCCCCAGCAACCTTCGAGAGATTTATAGATTCCATCCTTCGCGGTCTCAAATGGGAGACTTGTATGTGGTATCTGGATGATGTGATTATATTCGGACGGACATTCCACGAGCACAATCATCGGCTCAGCGTTGTTCTGGATAGCGTGAAACAAGCTGGGCTCATTTTAAACGCAAAGAAGTGCCATTTTCGTGAGCGCCAGGCCCTGGTTCTAGGATATCTCGGCGACATGGACGGCATACGACCAGATCCCCACAAGATTACTGCAGTCCGCAACTTTAAGCAGCCGACGACCGTTAAGGATCTTCGTAGCTTCCTGGGCCTTTGTTTTTATTTTCGCAGGTTTATTAAGGACTTCGCCCAGCTTGCTCATCCACTGACAAACTTGCTCCGGACGGATGCCCCATACCTGTGGACCGTTCAGTGTGAGACTGCCGTCGAGCAGCTGAAATTTTTGCTCACTTCCGGGCCACTTTTACGACATTTCGACCCGGAGGCAGTCACGGAACTGCACACAGATGCTAGTGGTGTCGGCGTTGGCGCTGTGCTCGTTGAGTTTCATGGCGGACGTCAACACGTCGTTGCGTACGCAAGTCGTACTTTGACCAAGGCTCAGAGTAATTATACAGTAACGGAACTTGAATGTCTCGCGGTTGTTTTCGCCGTCCAAAAATTCCGACCTTATTTGTACGGCCGACATTTCAAGATCGTCACAGATCACCATTCACTTGTTGGCCTGTCGTACTACGCGACCCAGCTGGTCGATTAGCTCGTTGGGCATTGCGGCTTCAAGAATACAACTTTTCTGTTGCTTACAAGAGTGGTCGCATGTAGACGCCGACTGTTTATCTCGTCTTCCATCTCAGAATGTGGAAACAGATGGCGACGATTTTGACAACTACCTCGTTGCGATTTCCTCCAACTTCCCTAGTTTGGACGCCTTTGGTCACGAGCAACAGCGCGACCCTTCAGTAGACAAATTGTCGATGCAACCCGCAGCTCTGAACGCGCAACGTCATTTGTAGTTCATGATGGCCTTGTATATCGCAAGAATTACCCCAGCGATGGCGCCCCACTCCTAATCGTCGTCCCCGAGTGTCTGCGCCTTGCGGTCTTCCCCGCAATGCATGACATTACGTCTGGGCACCTTGGATTTGCCCGGACGCTTCACCGTATTCGACAACGTTTCTACTGGCCTCGACTGTGAAAGATGACCAAGCACTACGTAGCGAGTTGTGATGTCTGCCAGCGCCACAAACAACCTACTACTCATCCGGCAGGCAGACTCCAACCTGTTAAACCACCGACGTCACCTTTTGAGAAAGTCGGCATAGACTTACTCGGCCCCTTCCCCAAGTGTGCCACCGGCCGCCGCTGGATTATCGTGTGCGTAAGTTACCTAACGCGGTATACTGAAACGAAGGCAGTTGCTTCAGCCACCTCATCAGATGTGTCGTGGTTTCTGCTGCACTCGATTATCCTCCGTCACGGAGCCCCTCGTGTGGTGATCAGTGATCGCGGCCGGCAGTTCACGGCTGATGTTGTTGAAGAGTTGCTACGGCTCTGTGGGTATCACACTCAGCATTCCTCACCTTATCATCCGCAGACCGACGGCCTAACAGAGTGCACCAATCGTACCACCATCAATATGCTTTCAATGTATGTCTCAGCGGACCATAAGAACTGGGGTGCTGTATAACCTTTCGTTACATAAGCCTTTAATACCGCAAAACATGAGGTCACAGGATATACGCATTTTTTTCCTTCTCTGTGCTCGTCATCCTCAAACCTTTCTCGACACCATACTTCCTTTCTCGACAAACGAAAATGCCAGTGTTGCCCAGACATTGTGTCGCGCCGAAGAGGCGCGTCGACTTGCGCGACTTAGAACTCTCTCCTCCCACGCTCGTGCTAAAGACCATTACAACGCAAGACACCTGCCAGTCACGTTCGCCAAAGGCGATTTTGTCTGGCTATGGACGCCTGTTCGAAAGAAGGGACTTAGCCAGAGGCTCCTTTCTAAGTACTCCGGTCCCTTTGTCATTACCCAGTGCTTGAGTGGCGTCACTTACGTCGTTGCGAAAGTAACAGCTGAGAGCCGCCGTTCGCGCAACACGCAGGTTGTGCATATTGCACGATTGAAGCCCTACAACAGCCGATGTCTGCCCGGAGGGAAAAACCTTTGTCTTGCCCGGAGGGAAATGTGACGCGGCGCTGAAAGAAGGAGGAAGAAGAGGAACTGGCACGAGGACCTGCTGACCGGCGGTTTGCGACCGTCTCGTGTTTTAAAGACGATAGTCTTTCTTGGGCAACTTAAACGCAGAAATTTTGGTCTGTCTTTCCGTCTGTCTGTCTGTCTTTCTGTTTGTCGGCACGTCGCTCGATTCAGCCACACGGCCAAAGTTGAACCACTTGCTTACCGCCCACCCAACTTGAACTGGTACGGCTGTTTCTACTTGTGAACGTTTTCGATCAAAAAGTAAATATTACACATATCTGAGGCGCAACATCATTAGGTAAGTATTAGGTGGTGTGTTTCTTTAATAGAAAATACATAGATACGCAATTTTAAAGACCCTAGTTTCTTAAGCTGCGCTAAAAATGCGACTGCGCTGAAACTTGTCTTCCTCCGTGCCCTCTGCACAAGCTCATGTTGTGTTTCGGTTTCGGTTCAGTATTGCATTGTACGAATGACAGGGGGTGCCGCTCTGGCATTCCTGTTTTACCCAGGTGACGTGTAAATAAGAGAGTTTGTGGAGAGTACTCGTTGAGTGCGGATGTTTCTTCTCCTTCGGCGCATCGCGCCAAACCACCTGTTCGGGCTGGCCGGCGCCGGTCGCGTTGGTCCCCACCGGTCTTCACCTGCCGCTGCGCCGGGACTACCAGCCCGCAACACAGCACTCATGTTTCCCGACGTATTGCCAGATGGCGTCCATATCTCACGCAGCGCCTCTTCTATCGTCTTTAGACGACATTTGCAGCGAAGCACGCAGATACGCAGCCAATTTTTTTTCTCCAGCTTCTACTTCGCATTGTAAATAAACCCATCATATCCGCAACAATATTATGCGCCTTTTGCGTCTAACAAGGCTGCAGACAAGCGCTTGCGTGATCGCTGCTGTTGGACATACGTAATGAGATCTACAACGTTTTCGATAGATGAGTGATCACCTTGAAAGCCAGCCATGGATTTTGCGTAAATATTCTAATGCTGAAAACACTACCCAAGGCGGCAAAGCATCATCGGTTCCATTATCTTTCCCACGCTGCTGGCCAGTGCAATGCGGCGCTGCAACGTAAGTTCAAGTGGGGACTTGGCGCGCTTCAGAAGTGGTGCCAAGCGGCTTCTCTTCCACTCGTCAGGAACACTTCCCACTTGCGAGGATATGTTGCACAGACGTGGCAGATCTCCCCGTGCAGTCTCAGACAGACTGCACAAGGCTCGGTATGATATACCATCTGGCCCCGGTGATGAAGAGCGCCTTCACAGGGATTGTGCCGCCTCTAGCTCCTCCATTGTAAAAGGAAGGCACGTTCGGCTGTCACGGGAAGGAGGAACGTCACTTGCGGCCAGAGAATCTTGACTAACTACTTGGTCTACTCTCCTCGCGGAAAGGTCTTCTGCGACGTCAATGTCTCGCCGCTGATGGACGATCCCCAGCGCCTTGAATGGAAAGCACTGTTAGGGAGGCAGTGCAGACCACGCACCATTTTCCACTTGCGGCGGTCCATCGTCTAACAAATGTTCTCAAAAGTTCAGAAGCTAATTACTCCATACGACGCTGAATATTCTTGTGCATTTTTGTGGTAGTCCTAAGGTCGTGAACGGACTTTGTACGCCGATATCTGCGTTCTGCACGGCGGCAAAGCGCTCGTAGCCTTTCCGATTGTGCATCAAAATTGTTGCGCCTGGACACAATAGGTATCGTGCGCATGACCCCTTGCATTGTACACTTGATTTCTTGCTTTAACCCAGTGCATAGACCCACTTGGAAAGCATCTTCCATGGCACACTTGAAAGTGGTCGAATCAATTCTTCGAATGGTCTTCTCTGGACAAGATCTCGACAGCACTTTGATGCGAAGATAAGTGGTGATGTGGTAAATTCCGTGCGTCTCAATATCCGAAAACGACTCAACACATCTGGCGAACGCGCTGGAAACGAAGGCACGATCAAGGCAGCTGCCGTATGTCACACCACTAAGAAAAGTGGGACTGCCGTCATTCATGAGAAAGAGGTCATGATTGTACGCGAGACTTGCTAATCTTCGTCCTCTTGCATTTGTCCTTGTACTTCCACATGCCCGATGATGTGCATTGAAGTCTCCTATGATGAGGCATGGAGCCAGGGTTGCGAGGTCGAAAAGACAGAAAGGGGCCAGCAAATCGGAAAAGTTAACCAAAAAGTAGCCAACTTTCGCCAAAGGCAGTTAAAGTAGCCAAAGGTAACCACGCGTATATGAGAACGATTTCGACGTTTTTTTTTTATTTAAATGACTAAGCGCCAAAGCCTTTGGGCAAAAATATAAATATGTGCAACATGAACACTTCAATATCAGAACTGCTGAGATTCAAGCATAAATTGTACACATTAGCAATCATTTTGTACAGGATGACGGAATGTTTGCGTTGTTGCAAGGTAATACCTTCTTCACGCAATTTCCGTGACTTTATTAAAAGGACTAGAAGTATGAAAGTGTAGATGGAGGGCTAGTTGTTAGTACATAATTCAGATAATAGCGCGAAGACTCACACGGACAGAGTCGCGTTTTGCTCTTGCGCCATCCGTCTAATTCTTTGCGCAATTTTCAGAATTATGAACTAGAAAGTAGCAACAATAAAAATAAGCATATGACATCAATGTACCCAAAATCTTATTTACTGGCATGGAAGCATAAAAATGTAGTCGCTTTGGAAATTATTTCTTGCGTGATGACGAATTGAGCAGTTAATATTGCGGAGTCGAAGTCCGTACATAATCCTAACAAATGACGCAAGCAGTTCGTCGGAAATCTGATGTCTAATGTCGATGATGCAGAGCGCCCTGGATGCGGACCGTTTTCGGTTCCTGATTATTTCCAATGACGGTTTAAAGCCGCGTTCAACATTAGGTGGTCTGGAAAATGAGGCCCCATGCAACAGCCTTCCCTGAGTTCCGTACACGTATGCACAAGCATTCGATTTTGTTTTTTCGCGAGGCTTGTCTGACTGGCAGGCTATAAACGTATAGTTTTTTTGTATATTTATTTTATGATTGCCACTATTGGCCCCTACCTTTGCTTAGGCAACTGAGTCATCGTTTAAATTTAGGTTCATTGCACAATCAGTGGTGTCACGAGCGATAGCAGACGGCCACAACGGCGCCAAATGTGAGGTGCCGTTGTGGCCGTCGGAATCTATGGGTTCCGAGGCGGCGTAAGAAACACGTCCGAACATATTTGGCGCCCAACGGCTCGGGGTGAGCTAAGAAGACGTTCATATTTTCTGTGTGGGGACGTCGCTCTCTACGCGCTCCGTTGGCTGAACCACTGACTTCAGGACTACGTCGGCTCCGTGAACCCAAGATGGCGACCGCCCCGTGTTCCATAGACGTGTTCGAACAGCTGGATGACGCCGCCCGGGTGGAAGCCTACAGGTCAGCTGTGTCCGAAGCCGATGCCCTGAAGACCGAGGTGGATCAGCTCCGGCGCGAATTGGAGGGACTCAAAACCATGATTTCGAAGGACCGCGACGCCGCTAAAGCCGACGACGCACCACAGCCACCTCTTGACCCGCAGCTGCAGGCAAGTCACGACTTCTTTTGCAACCTGCTTGCTCCACTTGTAGAGCGCATCGAGCGCTTGGAGTCGAGAACGCATGAGGATTCTGACGCCGCATCATGCACGAGTGCGGAGGAGAGTAATGCGTCGATGAGTTTTAAGCGCCGTTCGCGGAATCAACAAAGCAAAGCCAGAAGCGATAATATCAAATGCGTGTCTAACAGTGAAGACGCTCGCGACCGACTTTCAAGTTTCGCGGCAAACTCCTTACCGCATCTCGGGAAAGACCTAAACGCCTGGTTTCACCAAGTTGATTACTGGTTCAAAACCTTCAGCGTTCCTGAGGAGGTCGCTATACCGTTCATCATTTCGAGGCTCCCAGCTAAAGACTTTACATGGATGCGTCACCACACAAAGGTGGCTGATATCACTACTTGGGCTGATATGAAAGCAGCGTTCCGCCGACGTTATAGCATGGATTGCGATGTAACGTCTAAGCAGCGAATGTTCGGAGCAACACAACGCGCTGGAGAGTCTTGTACAGACTTCGCATACCGAAAGTTGGACCTCATGGAACAGCGCAATTACCCCGCACTTCAACCAGAAAAGTGTCAAGTCATCATGGCTACGCTGTCACCAAAGGCAAAGAAGCACTTTTTTGACAAGACATTCAGGCGGTTAGACGATATGATAAGTTCCTTTCTTCGCTTCGATCAGATCAGCAATTCTGAAGAAAGCGTTCAGACTGCGGATCCAGAAGAGCGCGAGAGTCCATCCACAACGCCATTCTCTGAACGCCGCGTTAACTCAAAGCGTTCGCCTCGGAAACCTATGCGCCATCGTCAGCGCACGGATAGCATAGAGTCGAGTGATTCTTCAGAGAATCAAGTAGCACAGAGAAACGCGCCTAAAAAAGAAGACACAAATGGGAAGCCGTCTCCGTTTCGGCATTCGACTCATTCCGGGACGCGTGTTTTTGAAAGATCCCAAGGAAACGCCCCGAGAATTCGTAAACTGTGCTTGAACTGCTCCAGAAGTGGTCACTTTGTCACGCAGTGTCGTCTACCGCTAACGGAAGAATTTTTGAAGTGGCAGGAAGAATTTGAATCTTCCAGTTCAAAACAGCGGGGAAACGCACAGCTGGTGACGCCAATGCCCGCGAGCAGTCGCCAGTAATTGAGCAGGTGTCGTGTGCCTCAGAAGCGGGTACTTTTTCCGTTCCTGTCACCATCAACGGACAAACACTTAAAGGCATCTTGGACTCTGGAGCTGTCAAAAGTTTGATTACGGCACCACTAGTTGACAAACTCAAACTAAGCATAAGGCCTTCGTCCCTACGTTTGGTAGGAGCTAGCGGCCATCACCTGCAAAATTTGGGTCAAGTCAGGGCTATGGTAACAGTGGATGACCAAACACTGCAGCATGACTTTGTCGTTGTTCCCCGGTTACCTCACGAATGAGTCCTTCTAGGCGACGACTTCTTGCGGGCCTCAAGAGCCGTCATCGACTGGGGCTCGGAGAGCTTTGCTGTGTCTGTTCCTCGAAGGCTACGTAAGGTCTACCTGGTTAGGGAGCAAGCACTGCCAATTTCATCACAGAAGTTAGTTCCCGTGGCCTGGCATCGCATATCGGAAGACGAAAATTGCGTAATGGTCATCACAGGGACGAAGCTCTTGTGCGACCACATATCACCCCGCCACAAACTGCTTGTGCGAAAGGGCCAGTGTGCAATCAAGCAGATGGCTGCTATGACTACCGCCGGGGGAGAAAAGTGGGCCGATATTCTCCCATAAGTTACATTCGGCTATAACACCGGTACCAAGACACGGTTCGTCAAACTCCGTTCCTCCTGGTGATCGGTAGGGATCCAGTGCTGCCACTAGACGTTGTTTACAGCCGCCACAAACACGAAGAGCTCAAAGAAGAATCAAGTTATTTCGCGGTAGCGCAGAATGACTACATAAAGCCACAAAGCTCGCTGCCACGTTCATCAGGCTGGCTCTATAAAACAAAAAGAGCACTTCAACTAGCACCCCAAGGACGATGTGTTTGAGAGAGGGCAACTGGTGCTCCTCAAGGATCCTATCTGAACCCCATTGCTCAGATGGATCAACCTCATGCTTCGGACTAGAGCGCACATGTGGGCTGTGAAGTGTAAGTAATCGTTAGTGTTTGTGTATACTTTTGAGTGCGTGAAAGTGGAAAGACTTTGATTGACTTTTGTAAATATTTCTAAACCGGACTGTTTATGTTAGTTTAGTTAAGTTTCACCAATATTCTGTTTTAGTGTTACGTGATGTATTACGTCGGGACGACTACTTTCAAAACCCGGGCATGTCACGAGCGATAGACGTCAGACTCTGCCCAGGCGGCGCTGCGAAAAACACCGCCACCAGCGCCCTCATCGTAGCCCTGGCCCTAACTGGGTAGTGCAAAGAGAGCCGCCCGCAAGCGAATGTGCATAGGCCGCAATATAACCCTCCTCTTTCGTTGGTGTCAAGGCGCGGTTTCCTGAAAATCAAGGACCTGGAAAGCTTCTTCCGCCAATCCACGCTTCAGAAACAAAGGAAGCTGATCAAAGCGAACTGCGAGTACAACAAAATAAGTTTTAGTTATTCCCGCGCGCTGCAACTCGCAAGTACAAGCGAGCATCACACGACACCGAGTTCGAGGCAAGCCCTCCGACATCCGTTCTCTAGAGCCTAAATGCGTTAAAATCGGGTATATACGTATGCCACAGCGATAAAGTACCTACATACACGATCAATTTACTTAGCTATGCATCTTACGATCAGTGGTACAAAACTCGGTTAATCAGGGGCGAATGGCCCCGGCGATTTTCGCCTTTTCAATTGCATTCTCCCTTAATTCATCTCTCGCTTCCTGTGCATTGGAGTGTTTTATTACGCATCTTCAAATGGTCTCTTGATGGTCGTCTTCCGTTTGTATGTACTGCAAATGGGGATACGTGCGTGTCCACTTTCGCGGGGTACAACCAAAGGCAAAACCGTGGCCTCCGAGATAGCTACGGCAACCGCGGAGGACACGGGCGAAACAAACCTGAAGGGGGTCACGACCAACATTCTGCGATTTACTTGTATGACGCACGTGGTGTTAGCTAGTTAGAACCAGAACTCTGAGCCTTCAAAATGTACATACGTCTGCGATGCTGTGTTGTGACGACCAACTCGTCGCGGTGTGCGTATCACGCGTCTCCAATCTGCCTCTAGCTGCTCACTTCGTGTTACACGACAAGCACCGCGGTCAGAGCCTCTGCTGAGCTTCATAGTCAAGGTTACCACGGTTTTGCATCAGGGCTACGCAAAACAACAGCAGAGCCACACATTCATGCCACCGGCTGTGGAGAACGCGGGTACTTCGCTTACCGAACACGCTCGCAACGGCCCGTATCCAGCGCTCTCGCCTTTCTTCTTCGTACGACAACTATGGAAATCGGTAAAACTGAACGTTGTTTTTCAGTCTTTTACGTCCGTGGCAATTCACAACGCAACAGTGCGTCTTTTGCGGAGTTTCTTCGTAGCGTGCGGAGGGCTCTCGTCTGCTGCTGTTTCGGGCCGTCGTTCAGGCGAATTATCCAGCAAGCACTTCACGACGGTTCGGTGGCGCGTCCGACTAGCGGAGAGCAATTCACAGCTCTCGTTCTGAGTGCTAAATGCGCAAACACACGCGACATTAAGCTCAATCGTTGTTTCGCACTCGCTAGTTGCACCTGGTCCCATAGCAAACTATGCGAGAGAGTCGGTCTACGCACTACTCAATACTTCTCCGACAGGTGGCGCCACACATCTTGGAAACTCCAGAGTCTGACGTCTATAGCAGACGACGCTCGGTTTGTGTCTCGCGCTTTCGCGCGAAGACAACGAAGAAGATCAACGCCGAGCTCGCGCGCGCTCGGGAGATTCGAAGAATAAAGAAAAGGGTTTGGCAGTCCCTTCCTGGTCTCCAATGTGTTCGGACGTCTTTCTTACGCCGCCTCGGAACCCATAGATTCCGACGGCCACAACGGCACGTCACAAGTGGCAAATTCAATTTTGGTAGCTGGAAGCGCGCCTTAGCTGCCGTGTTTTCCCCCGCATACAAGTACGCTAGCGGCTGCAACTTCACAAGATATAGATAATTGGGCTGAAATCGACTGAACTAGAAAGTAGCCAAATCTAGCCAAGTAGCCAAGACGTTTTTTCACCCGCCACCGGCCTATGAAAGTAGCCAAACTGGCGAAAAATAGCCACACCAGGCAACCCTGCATGGAGCTGTCTACATGGCCAGGATACTAGCTTACCTTCTTGAGTCAGAGTCATTTCTTGGAAGGCAGAGAGGTTGGCCGGAGCTTGTGTGCTCAGCCTGCTACTCGGCACAGTTTGGGAAAAAAAAAAGGAGTGATGAAGTTTGATGACGAGAGGGGAAGAAAGCATGTGTATATGCAATAACCACGTAACACAGTGGTTTCGTTAAAGCCTGGCGTCCAGTCCGGTGCTCTTAAGAAACCCTATACAGCCCTGATAGCAGTTGTCGAATATCTGATCGCACATTGCTGAAAAAATAGCAATTTCACAGCGTTGCCACACCAATTCATGCCAGCGTTTAAGCGAGCGTATTACCTCGTTACACGTTCACAAAATAGATGTGCACATTTGTCAGAAGATGGATGTGCTGTTTTTTCACACACATGGCAACGTTCACAGTTCGGGCTGTCCGCACGGTGAATGAGGTGTACATAGCGGCGAGTGATTACAACACCCAGGAGAATCCGGTGTTGCAAACTGGTGTTGCTTCGGTTCATTCTAGCTGGGAGGCGAAAAGTCATTTCAGGACCTGTTTTCCACAGACGCGTGTATCAATAGTCTGGCTGATACCAATAAGTCATTTTGAACTTTCTCATGAGCGATCTCAACAAAGAGGTCAGGTCACTTCGCTTGTACGGTACTTTCACGTCAACGCGGGCGTTATACACAGTGGCTCTTGCTTCAGCATCATCAGTCTAGTTGCCTGCCAATCTACAGTGTTCAGGGATCAATTGCAATAAATTGAGCCACCATTCCTCGGCGTAAGTTCCAATGCTTGAATTATTTCTAAAGCTAATGCATAATATCGTCCCCTACCTCAGCAAAAGTCAATGGCTTACAATGCGGATTTTTTGTAAGATGGCATCGTCCATTCTTGCGTGAATATTAATTGAATGCAATATTAAAACGCCTATGAGAGTGAACATGAGTTTTTTTCTTCTTAATTTTCAGGTATACATATTGACTGTCATTATGAGGCGCAATATAATGGAGCAGATGAGAGTCCCCGACGAACACATATGATCAGTTTGCTGCATGCTCCATTTGCTGAGGACAGGAGAGTTCGTACCGCGATAGTCTACCTGGCTTCAATATGTCGGGCTCAAAGATGACGGTGACTGTGAACGTGTTAGAGTGCAGACACTGAAGAAAGTCTGAAAGGCGCATTGTTAGTCTTCTGGCATTCCACTGGATGATGGACGCTGTCCTAACTTCTCGGAAAGGAGGGTGATCTTTGGCCGTGGCTCTACTCGAGGGATTATAACACTGGGCTTAAGGCGTCCAGTACATTAACAGCGCTTCGAGCAGACGTTGTCCCCATGTCCAACAAAACCCCTCGAACGGCGTCCATGAGAAAACGAAGCCTATGAATGACTTGACGACCTGCTTTAGGTACGTCACCAGCGGTCCATGAAGACTCCTGAGTTTGCGTGATTTCATGCTCCATGGCAAGGCTACGGCTCAGAATCACCGCCCATTCCCCTGTAAAAAATTCCTCTTCGCGGTCTTCCTTGAGCTGATCGGTCCTATTGCAGCTTGGCTGAGTGGTGCGGCAATATAGGCAGCGCTGTCATTTCGAGCTTGGACATTGTTTGAAATCGCACGATGGCGCCAAGGGCAGTGCCGATGCCGGACTGTTTCGGCAGCCTCCCTGTGGGTCGAATTGTCTCTGACCAATTGGTTAAGCACCGCGCGCTCCTTCTTGATTTGACAGCAGTCTCTCGACGAAGCAGCATGTGAGCCATTACAGTTGCTGCATTTGAGAACAGTGGAACGGCAGGTATCTTCCGAGTGAGGTTCAGGACACCGGGGAAACAGTAAGGAAGACAGGCAAATAGCAACCGTGAAAAAATTTCTACTGTGCCATACATCAATCAGGTCTCCCATCGCTTCAAAAATGTTGGGCAGCGCATGGGTGTCCATGTAGATATTTTTTGGCACCACATAAGTTTTCTCAGTTGGAGAAGTTGACCTGCTCTGCAATACACAGAGAACGACTGTGTAAAACGAACCACAGATATTGTTAATTTTGTCAGCAGCGTTGCCTACAAGATATCGCTTTCCTGCGGTGCGTGTTACATCGGTCGAACCGAGAGAACTTCTAATGACAGATTGCAAGAGCGTGCGTGCAACGTAGGTAAAGGCAACGATGATTTCTTTTGGAGGCAAATGTTACCGAGGGTGGAGGCATAATTACCGAGGGTGGAGACATCGCACGCGATCATCTGTCTTGCATAAGTAAATCCTCAATAATCCTGTCAGATTAGGAGATTCATTTTGAATCATGAATATGCCCTTGATTTACATCAGCAGCCAAATAGTACTTGAGGTGCATAAAACGGAAAACGCTAGCACGACTCTGTTGCACAGATGAATGGCAGGCGTGCCGCCGTTCTGGGGTTCTCGGCATGGAGCCTGTATTTAATCTGAGGTTTTAACGAACCAAGCAAAACTCACTAAAATATAAAAGTACACTCAAGTCGTCAAAAGTGTGGGTCTGCGGGTTGAATATTGTCGCATTAGCAGAAAACGCACAAGGCCTCAGAAAAAAAAATGTTGATGTTAGCCACATAACTTCTGCTCGCTTTTTGTAAAAATATCAACGTAGGAAAACTGCTGACAGTCCAGGTTTACCCAGAGTAATGAAGTTGGATAGCATAAATCGTGCAACAGTACAAGCGTAATCGCTTTTGCCGCGCATGTTCCATAATGGGTGCAACCGTTCGACTTACTCAATGAATCTGATTAGGACAATTACTAAGCTACAGAGTAGTCGACATCACATCAGAAGAGTTCCAAACTTTATGAGTTTGCTTGCGTGTAGCGAGAATTTCGGAAAGCATCTTCCATGTTAAAAAGAGCTCAAGGTATGTGTTACAAGCTGCCACCAGCATCGCCAGCGCGAAGTCGGCGACGGGATGACAGCAGATTAGTTCGTTCCGTACGTAAGCAGAGACAGTGAAGAGATCAGAGACGTGTGAAAACAAAACAAACAACTTTACTCTAGGGATATGGCGGCACAAGAAATCTAAGACAACACTTAATACAACTAACAAAATACATACAAAATCAATAAATCAGCGTCCAAGAGAGAAGCATTACAAACTATACTTAGAACTACAGATGAGAAAGTTCGAGGATATAAACAGATGAAGGCATACGTGTGATGACCGGCAGCGTTGAGTCCACGACGATAAGATGCGAGAAGTCACAGAGAGTTCTGGCACGACTGCGATGTCGGTGGTGTTGCAACGCTGGTGTTTCCGAGAGACTAGTGCTTGAAGGCGATCTCGGGCAGGTTGAGCTAACCCGAGAGGAAGTTCCTATGTCTACAATGTAGACGTTAATTTCTCGTCACAACTAGACGAACGGCTAAGTTTAGGTGGCCATGCCGATACAGAGCCACACTAAAAACTTCCAGAAGGGATACTTGTTGATCTGCTTCTTCAGCATGTTGGTAAGCGACTAGCCTGCTTAGCAGGGCAAAATTCTGCGCTTAAATCATCCTCCATGTCCCATCATCCTCTTCCTGGGGAAAAAAGGGACCTCTACATGGGTCCAATCATGCGCGTTTCATTGTTAGAAATTCCGCCCTAAAAATACACTGACCACACCCCCTTTTAATTAGGAGAGGGTCCTCAAATGAGCGAGGGTGACAATCTTTTGGGGCGCTCTCATACGGCTTGTCCACCAACAGTTCTTTCTGACCGTGGGAACGGTCAGTTTGCCCGGTTCTCAGCCGGTGCGTCTCGTAGTCAAAAGCTTGTTCGGAGTACGTCGCGGCCTCCAAGATCCGGCCGACGCTGCCGTAGGTACAAAAAACCAAACCTCCGCGGCGACCTTCGACGAAGAACACCCCATTCAGCACTTCCCCGCTCATTTCGTGAGTACGCGGCTCTCGCCGGTCAGCGGGGGAGTGCGGCGCCCGTTAATTCGCCGTGACGCCGGATCGCAAATGGCCGTCCGTGACAGTATGGAGGTATGGAGGTATCAGTATGGAGGTATCTATCAATCTCGTTAGGAATGTAGCTCTTTATTTCTGGATATTCAAGGCGCACTTTGAGATATACAAGGAGCACCTGCTGTACTTACATGCCTTCATGTATTCTTGAAGGGGGGGGGGGGTAAACAAAATTACCAGTGAATTAGAAAAAGTTCAGAATGCAGCAGATACCTATGCAATGTATGACCGGATATCACCAGTTAGACTTCACTTGACTTCCAGCTCGCAGATCAGAGTACGCTTAGCTCGGAACACTCTCATCAGTGGCATCATTTTTGTGTAGTTGTTTGAAATTATGAATACGAATGTTATCCGGGTTATCTTTCAACTTGTTTGTGTAATCAAGGGGTCTTGATACCCGCGATGGCGATGATAATCTAAGACCAACTTCAACATATCTCAAGCAGAAAACTTCCTTATCACGCTACCAAAATTGCTCGCATTCTACTAGCACTAGCTTTAGTTGGCTAGAACTGGATACTGTCGGCTCATTTTAGCTGTCAGCTGTGATGAACGCAACGTTTTCTTCCTTTACTCTCAATGAAATGATTGAGTGTTTAAGACAAGGCGTTATTGCCTTAAAACCGAACCCGAGTGCGATCCACAATCTATGAAAGAAAAGTGTGATCCACGCGTTTGTAGTGCAGAGTTACGAGAAGATCATTACGAATACCTGAGAAACGAAGAAGCTTTTTCTGGATATCCAGATTGTATAATGGATTTCATTGAAGCGCCTTCTTGCAAACGGGTGGACAGCAATTCTTCATTTACATAACACTGTCACAACCTGAGGGCACTGCTCATTAACTGACAGATGTATAAGTAATGTATACACTTCCTTCAAGTCACAACTATACAAACCTAGTGCTCATGAGAGGTCCATTGTAATCTTCAACTGGTAAAGCAAAAAAAAATAAATGAGCGCGACCCACATTTTGCGAGAATCATTGTGTTTCGATGCATTGCGCTGATCGGTCTAGCACGAGATACTGATGCATTTCTGGATGGTAAGGATCATGCTTCTGCAACGAGTTCTGTCTTTGATAGACGTAGCTATTTTTCAGAAGAGAGAACTTTTGGGCGTGTTGGTTGTTCATCGTTCTTCAGAAATCATAGCGGAATAAAGAACACGGGACAAAAGCGCTTGTCCTGGTCTCTTTCTTGTATCGTGTTCTTTATTGCGCTATGGTTTCTGAAGAATGGCAGCTATTCTGCAGGTTATATGTCTGCGATCAGGCAACATGTTGCCGTGCATGCATATATGCGTCTCATTTGCGCAGACAGCATTAAAGGGTCATGAACCAGCCCCTCGAGTTTGATGAGAAAATATATCCCGCGGAAAGAAGGCACTGCTTTGGACCGCTCAGCAACTCTTGCAGTCGTGCATAGAAAGCCGAATATAGAAGCGGAGTGCCAAGTTGCCGTTTTCTCAGGTGCCTTCTTTTCATACAGAGGCTTGTGCTCACTGTATTCGGAGATGCCGGCGTCTGCTGTTTGACGTGGAAGAACAGATAGCATGATGTCGGCAAATAGGCTTCAAAAGCAACGTCGAGTGGCGCCACCGCTCTTACCGTAACTAGTTAATTACACGCCAAAGCTCCCAGCCATTTTGCCGACCATCTGAGATGTGACTGAAAAAAATTTTGCTGAAACTTATTTCATTCAAAACAGTAAATGGCTAGAATATTTCGGAAACAAAACATTATCTCGTCACGTGGGAGGCTTCCGAATTTCGCGAAATGTCCTGTGAGGGACGTTTGTTAAAAATTTATGCTAAGGGCGTCGTTTCTTGTTTCAATGCCAAATTTGGTTTACAAATTAAGTAAAAGCATCTGCGTAAGATATCCGACTCCTAGTCATATTACTGCAATTTTTCTGCCATTTACACACGCCTCCACAAATTTTGTCAGAACGTTCTATGTTTGCATTTTCCCCTTTTAGTATTACGCAACGTAGGAATATCCCTGCAATCGATAGTTAATCTCCGGTAGATATATTTTTCAATATAAATATTTTAATAAATATATAAACTAACACAGTAACCGCGAACACACACATTGAGTTGCAAGGAAAGTGATACTAATTGTTGGGGCTTTATGTTCGAAAACCACGATACGATATGAGAGACGCCGTAGCGAAGGGCTCCGGAAATTTTGACCATCGGGTATTCTTTAACGTGTACCGAGTTCGCACAGAACACGGGCATCTAGCATTTTGCCTCCACCGAAATGCGACCGGCGCGGCCGGGATCGAACCCGTGACCTTCGGGTCAGCAGCCGAGCACCTTAACCTCTACACTACCGCGACGGACGCAAGGAAAGGAAGGAAACTAAAGACAGAACACCCCTGGTAGACGCTCAACTACCATCCACTCGTCCACGTGGTCCGCAACGTGGACCACGTGGATTGCGCAAAAACCGGCGTCAATTCTTCCTACAACAAATCTGCGGAGAGCACCAGGCCTCTCATCATTATCGGTGACTTCAACATTGATTTATCAAGACCCAAAAGCGCTTTGTGCTTATACTGCGTGAATGACGGATTGGGTGTGGAGAGGGCATCAAAAGACTTCGCTGCCACGTCCACGACAAGAGGCATCATAAATCATTTCATCGTAAGAGGCATCCAAGATTTCCACCAGCTGCACTACACCTCGCACTTCTCTACACTTACACTCCTCATAGCCGCGATCACGAACGGATCCGATCAACAAGTCCGGCCCAGCTGCTGGTGCTCACTGATCACGGTGATGATGACCTTGTTCGAGAACTGTCAAGAACCCCTTCTACACCGACACACGGGTTCTTGAAGCGTGCGTGCGTTCTCCGTCATAATGGACAAGTATAAGCATTAAAACTCTAACTGTGACTGTAATGCACGTGCAGTGCGCCTGCACGTGCCGCTCGGTTGTGTATATAACTAGGGAAACATTTCTGATTGAAGCTTAGTTGCAAGTAACTCCTGTCCTGTGCATCTGTGATCCTTCTTTGTGCTGTTCGGATTCGCGTTATCCAGTATGGAAGAATATAAGCACTACATATCAGCTTACCGCGTCTAGTGTTCGTAACACCCATGTTGCTGTTGCCATCGTAACGCAACTGTAAACAACTGGTTATATAATAGATATGCGACTTTTGAACATATGAGTGTGCGTATACCATTTCCATATTTCTGTATCGTCATTCCTTAACGTTTCGCTCAATGTCAAAAATTACGCCACAGTCACCATCCCGCGCATGCTTCGCATAACATCGATTCCCACGGTAGATGGGATCTGCCAATTTTTTTTTAAACTATCGATAGCGTAAAAAAAACTATCGGTAATACTACTGCCTACAAACTGTCGATTGTGTAATCGGTAGTACCATCGTTAATACTACTAGCGGTATTACTGTCATGCGTGTATATTTCTTTGTTTTGATGTATTTGGGATTTCCGCCACAAAGACCTTTAGCAACATTTTGACGCACACCACGCCGTAATGTTTGAGAAGCTTCACGATTGCTTGAAATCATTCTATTAAGATTACGCGCCCGACGGGAACAGCCAAATTTATTCGATATCTTAAGCGAGCACCAGCAATAACGCCGGAAGGTTCGATGACTTCTGTAAAAAGATGACGCGTTCCACCCATGATCAGATCACTCGACGACCGACGACTGTTCTCGCGGCTATCAGGGCGCAGCTTGCATCGCTTGCAGTTTGAGTGTTGATTTTCTGGGCACTAATCCGCCCAAATAAAGAGCTCCGTACTATCCAGTCTCCACTGCATCATTCTTCACTCTCACAACCACGTGACAAAACAATCGATAGTGGTGTGAATAATGCTGCTGCTGCTGGCCGGCTATATTGCGAAAATATTTGCGATAGCCTACTATGAGCTCCGTTTATTTTTTGAGCAGTTTTGGCGAGCGAAATAAAGTATTTCCGCAGGGAAAGTGACGGAATATCTCCATGAATAAATTCGTATCCAAAAGCAACCAAATACACCTTACAATAAGCAAGCTTAGTTCTTGATATTTTTTCTATTTTGAAATTATAAAACGCAATATAAGCTTGAAGCTACGCTGTTGCAACACATGTAACGGCTTCCTTTCCGCTAAAGCTGAACAGTTTGACTTTAGCATCATGTGTCAGCAAAGCACTCTGCTGAAGAACACAAGCATGTCAACTTTCTTGCCATTCAGCCTTCTCCTCCGGTTCCACGATGTACCACGCGCGCTGAGAACCCAGTTTATTCTCCAGAGTTCGAGCTGTTGATTTTATACTATCGATAGTACCATCGAATTCACTATCGATAGCGATATCGTTAGTATTTTCTGCCATCGACAGTTTGATAGTGACGCCGCTGTCGATAGTATCGATAGTACTATCGATAGTTCTGCATCACTAATGAGCACACATTACGTTGCCGCCGCCGCTGCCAAATCCGGCGACAAACCGCGTTCGCCGCCAGCGTCTATCCCCAGTAACGCATTGCTCGGCCGCACGAGCGTCGCGCTCAAACTTGACCTTGGATTCCCGATAGCTGACATAAATCAAGAGCGCCGTTTCGGTGAGATCAGCTTCTTTTCACGGAGTGCCGCTAGATGCCAGCACCGCACTCAACTCTGCTAATTTTACACAGTAGATACACTCGCGCACAGGAATCACAACGGGAGAGAGCGATCTCGTTTGATCGACGCGCTGAAGGTCATGACGCGCGCTTACGTAACTTCTTTCCCCATGACATCCCTCCCAGTTCAGCTTTCAGAGCGATTCTAAAGACGTGCAGATGAAAGAAAGCGCCTAAAGCGTGCGACAAGTGTCTGTAACGCGGCTCCTTCTTCACGGATTCGAAAAAAATTTGCGGCAGTAGATTCGTGAGGCAATAAACTCCAATACTGAGGTAATTCGGCGATTACTTGGTAACGTTGTTTAGGGCCCCATTAAAGCGCAGCGGAGCGACAACATTTACAACCTCCGTGTCCGTGCTACTCATTCTTGTGCATGTTTTTCTTTTTTAGGGGCGAAGCTCCGTAGCGTGTGGGTCGTTCCCTCCTCTGTAGTATGAATGTATGTAGCCAGCTCTAGTTTAATGAATTGCTCACTAGATGGCGTTTCATGTATTTCTTAGAGTTGCTTTTTAAAGATGACAGATGGCGCTTGTATAATTCGAATGGCGCATGTCATTGGACGCCTGCGATCGTAAAAGGCACTCGCTCTTGGCGCGCTTTCTCGTTCGTTCGGGAGGGGACATTTTCCCTGCATTTCACCGATCACAAAGCGGTGATAATGAAGGGACCACGTAAACTAAGAGTACAATAAAAGTTTCATGTTTAATATATACACGGTGTTTCCAACTCTTTATAGGATGTACTGGGCGAAATTCACGGAAGAGTTTCGCAGTTTACCGATGCTTGCCTCCGGAGCTTCGCCCCACTCATCATCATTCACCCCTTGAATATGCTATGATCTTTTTTGTTGTTTTTTCTCTTTTTGCGATCTGCAGTCTCAATGATGTTGAAACAGCTAACCCATTCTTCAACCGTGCTAAGCAGTCGTAACACTGGGGTGATCTTCAATATTGACCAGCGGGATACTGCACCGTAGTACTGAAATAACAACAAACAATGCGCACTAAAACACGCGTAGCTAGGAAGCAGCCGTAGAGAAGTTTGCTTCCTTACACTAATTCTGTTCAATAACACATGTATTTGTTATGCCGAGGATATTCAGGGTAGATATGTTCAACTTGCTGCATATTTACGCAGGAAACACAGCAGCTGACAAGCATACCTGTGGACGTAGTTCAGATGGGCATCATACTTGCCCATTACAGCGCTATTTTCATGTATATCTGATACCATGTCTATTATGCAATGATTTTTCTGATAATCAAGGCTACTGGTATGGTGTGATACTGTAAATTTAAGATTGTCGCATAGTATTATTCTAAAATGGAGTTTAATAGGCTGGCCCAATACCGGGGAAATTTGGTTTACTTGGCGAGGCCTCCAGAGACGCTGCGTGACCTACAGAAGAAACATCCATTAAAGGTGTCGCATTAAAACTGGAAAAGATGCTGTGAAGAACCAAGCTTTCAGCATCTATAGTCGAAAAGGACGCCAACTGGCGTTCATATACTAATTTATCGGACATACTTAACGGAAATTGATGAAGAGCTAAAAACCGGAAGAACATAAAGAAAAAGCGTTTGGGTGCTTTAAAATACGCTTATAACTGCCATGAGATGAAAAAGCCAGTTTTTTTTTGTATTTTTCACAATTCATCAATTATGCACTTGTCAGTTTGACCAGTAATCAGTGTTGTGAAAAGATTTATATGTGGCATCGGGCAGCGAAATTCGAGGATGAGGGTTCCAGTCCCACGAAAGGTAGCCGGATTTGATTAGGAGCTAAATGCACGAACACCGTATACTTAAACACAGGTACCCATAAATCATCCCCGGTGTGTGATAATAATTTCGGAACCTGGCCTACAGCATCCTTAATGTTGACACTGTTTCGGCACGTAAATCCTCGGAAATTATTATCGTAACAATTTCTCTGTCTCTGCCGAAATTCTGAATAATATGCGCCTTACCATGCAAATGATAAGTAGGATGGTATCCACGACCTTTATTTTTTATTGCCCTAGGTTCCATGAATAAAAATAGGCAAAAGAAAACTAACACAATGCAAGGTTCAGAGGCCTACGATGAGTCCAGTAGCCTCTCTTGTTTGCCAACAACTACCACTGTTGGGCTAAATATTCGGTTACACGAAAGACAAGAAAATAGACACTAGGTTGGCTAACGTTAGCTGGGACCGCATAGATGTTGCGGCTATTGAAGCTTTTATTTCTATTACACGAATTCGAACACTTAGTGTTTCAAATGTACATTAGTATTGTTGTTGTACATCTGCATTTCACAATATCAAGAAATCTTAACTACAGCAGAATACATATTAAAAGATATACTTAAAGCGATGACCACGCAATCAAAAAAGAAAGAAAAACCTATGCTTCTACTTTCGCGTTCTCTGTTTTTCTTTTGATGCAGATGGGCAGGTGCAGAGGAGGTGCCTGTCTCGAGCTTCGGCATTACATTGTGCTGGAGAACTTCAGACGAGGCTTTTCCTCCAGATCAAGATTATATACCAGTCGCGAAACTGCAGAGAGCGACGAGCATGTCAGGAACGCTCCCATCGTCACCAGTGGACGTTATGCAAGAATTGACGTTTTCCGTGAAGCAAGCAGCAAAAGGCCTGCCGGCCATGTTCCCATCGATAGCGCAAATCCCAACAGTGGCACCGGGTTTCCTACCAGCGATTCAATGGCCCTGGCTCCAATACAGATACATTTGCGCTACAAACGTTATGTACGACGTAAGGGCACGGGCGTGAACAAGGCCAAAAACCAGGGCCATCATGGCAAAGGAAGGACCAACAATGTGATGCAGCATTTCAGGCGTAACAAGAAGAAGTATGCTGGGGTTGTTTTAGCCACCGCTGTGGGCGCGGCTACCGTTGGTCTGAGCGCCGCTAAAATTTCTAAGAAGCCAAAGTGCCGCCCTCACGGCCTTCATAATTCGTGCAAGAATTCTGAAGAAAATGACACTGACGAAGGAGATGCGAAGCCCGAAACTAAAGACCACGAGAAGTCGCGGTAAAGACAGCAGCGATGAGAGAGAAGCCGAGACGGGGAAAATTAGCAAGCATAAAGACCCAACAGGAAAAAGTTACAAGATTAAAAAAACAATGTGATACATCGAAGCACGGAAAGAAAGATACCGAGCAAGGCGATAAAAAACGACGATGAAAGTGACACTCCACCCTAAAACAACTTCACCGAAAAAACGGATGATCCCATACCCACTGTTGAACGTGAACGATAGGTAATTCAGGAATGCATGAAACGAAATCCCTACAATTTACGGGGCGTCATCAAGGTTGCAACTACAGCTTGTGACATTGGTAGCGTGAGAATGGAAGTAAAATGTCAAACGTGGTGTTAGAGCGGACATCAGCGCTGGTGATGCTGTTCACACCGGTGTTGACGAAGAACATATTCCAAAATAATCAGAATATCGTTTTCATCTCCTGTCATATACTGTGGCACCAAAAAAAACATATCATGAACGTCTGCGCAATAATCAATGGACTTCAAATCTTCTAACATGATTTCTATATTTAAAAGACAATGTAGGTGTCCTGGGCTGCGTGAATAAATTGGTCCTGCAACGCTTTTCCACGTCACCATCGAATGTATTCATTAAAGGAGTTTATTGCCTCAAGAATCAACCGCCTCAAAAAATTTTTAAATCTGTCAAGCACTAAATTAGTTACAGAGATTTGTTGGAGGCAGTAATTGCTTTTTCTCTTCCCTCATCCTGGCGAGCGCCCTGGAATTTATGCAGGGAGGGGTGGCACGGGCGGAAAGAAGTTACGTCACGCGCGCGTAATGACATTGAGCACTTTTTTTTCTTCCACGCTCGGCTTACTTTCATCGTGATCGCGAGCGCGTGCACATGGCGCCCTCCCGTGCGACCGAGGTGACTATGCAGCGCACGATATTCAAATTAGTCAATTGACGTGAAATTGGATATATGACGTGGTCATTTGGGTATATGGAATCATTTGTAGAAAGAGAAGGAAATAATTTCTAGCTGACTTTGAAAATTAATTGTAAATTCCAGGCCATGTGCCACGCTGTAATGTTTGGCTCGCGTGCTCTCAGGAGCCTCGACTAACAATCCCAGCGTTATCTGACCATGCTGAAACAGTGCTGCAGGCTCCCTTTAACGGGGCTAAATGGTGTTAACTGCACTAACTTCCTGTGATAGCAACTGTGTATGGAATGTACAGATTCGCTAAACTTTAGGACCCTTCATGGAAATTTATGGACAGTGTGAACGCACACCCTATTGAAAATCCGTGGATGGTGGATGCTGGAATTTGAGGTGGCCAAGGTTGTAATAATAGTGGATATGGTGGAAATAATAGTGGATATGGTGGAAACTATGGTGGTCAGAATGGCTCATGATGGAGAGAGTGGAAAAAATGCTGGCTCATAGTGGCTCATGGTGGCTGGAGTGGTGGTGCTGGCGAGCTAATTTTGGTGGAAAGAATGGCCGATGGTGGTTGCAGTGGCTGGTGGTGGCTTATAGTGGCAGTGCTGGCGAGCTGATTTTGGTGGTGACAATCGCCCGTGGTGGTGAAAGTGGAAAATGCTGGCTGGTGATGGCTGATAGTGGTAGTGCTGGCGAGCCGATTTTGGCGGTGAGAATCGCTCGTGGTGGTGGAAGTGCAAAATGCTGGTTGATGGTGGCAGTGCGAAACATTTTTAGTGGATGCCTTGGTCAACAAGCTAGATGACGGTGCTGTAAGCAAACCGCAACGATGTGGGCAGCACGATGCCGCGTCAGTGTATATGTTCGAAGATTGCTTGCCGTTGTTTTCCGAAGGGGATAAGCTTGAGGGGGGCCCCGAGGGTTTCCGAAGTATATGTGTCAGGCACACGAAAGTATACTGTGTTGTTGCTGTCATATCAAGATATAATTCATGTTTATTTTAGCAATTAAGGCGATTCACTCCTGAAGTGTTTACTGCATGTACAAAGCTAGTATTCAGCCGATAATCGGGAGTTACTGTATATGCCTCATTTAGGTAGAGTTGCGCATCTGTTTTCCAAACGCCGCTAGCGTCCGTGCATTGCGAAGAGCTTCACGCTCGACCCAGTTTTTGTATTTCTTGATGCCGCCGCTGCAGCGAACTCGGTTGACATTATTCATCGACATTAAAATGTATCGCCGTTCTTCGTCACGTTAGATATATCAATCGGCGACCGGGTAGGCATGACGCCTGCAAAAATGAAGTGCGACTTCGCCGCATAGCTGTGGTTGCTAGTCGGACGTACGCGCAACTCTGCTACCTAAAGGTAGCATGTACAGTAACTAAGTTATATGTAGCTACGTCCCCAGTTTCCTCCCCCCCCCCTCTCCCGCCGCTTCGCTGCTTGTTAATTGTGTATCATGTCGACGACTTCATTATGAAAAAATATTGTCCATTAACTCGATGATATTTGCATTATGTAATGTGTCCCCTATAACTGAAATAATGACTTTGGCATGTCTTCATTAATGACCTCTGTATTGCTTAAGCCAGCTTGAGCACAAGCTGTTCTTCATATTTGCCGAATGTGAAAAAAAGAAAGGTATATATGCATGGTATTAGAGAAGAGGTTTCTCAAATATTTTGTTTACCAAAAGAATTCATGTCTAAAGGCAGACCTCAATTATTATTATAAGATTTTTACAGAAATTATTGGGTCGAAGAACACTACAGTTGGCTGTAACAGCTTACTACAATCTATCATTAGGGGTGCAACAATGTAATGAAGTACAGGCAATGAGTATGAGGCAAAAATGTTGAATCAATTTATGTAGTGTTCTATAATTTGGTAGTCTTTACCTACAGGACCAAGTAGCACGTTTAACGGACTCATGGGACTAGGAGAAAGAGAGAGACAGAGATTAACACTGTTGTGTTATCTCATTATACATGCTATCTTCACAATAGAAAACATATATCAGATATGCTTTGTCAGGAAGATGCAAGACAAAGAGGGAAGAAATAATGTTGTTTATTCTTGCTGAATTCTCAATGCATCATTATAGCTCTTGCTCACATTTGAGATGAAATAATATCTGATAGAAAAATTCCATCACAAGAAGCGGAAAGTGAGGCTGTAGTCAATGAATGATCAAACATTTTATGTTGGAAATTAATATCCATGTGTTTCGTCCTACTGCAAATGCTCTAGGTCAGCTGCTGTAATGTAGAAACACACCCGCATATCAACTCCGCCTCAACGCTTACAGCGACAATAACCTAATGTGCAAACTCAGTTTTGCTAATATCTCTAACCTGCAGTTCCTCACGATGTTAAACTGTTCTCTTAAAGTGATGCTTTCCACGCTTTGTAGTGTGGCATGGTTCAATCAGTATCTCAGCACATACATGTTTTTCTACTGGCACTTAGTATGTCTGTGCAATGTTCCAAGGGACCTATGGACTTATATTTGTCCTTTATGCCAACTGAAAAAGGTGGGCCAGACTTATGTTGTATGCAATAAAAGATAAGGCCCTACGTAATACCAGTACACCTGTTGCCTTATAAGTATCGCTGTGGTGCACTGACCTCTTATTAAGATGCTGTGTTCACAGGTCGGCAGAATTACTCATCAGTCAACTCACTCTGACTCACTCGGACTCGGATCAAGCCATGAGTCTGAGTGAGTACGGGTGAGTAACATATTGGCGAGTTTGAGTCCAAGTGAGTCCGGTTTAGAAAAATTTTATTAAATCTGAGTCTCAGTACGTCCGCTTGAAGAAAATTTTGGTGAGTCTGAGTCCAAGTGTGCCCTAAGCGCAAAATAGAGTTGTTTAGCGACTCTGAGTGAGCTCTACATATTTTGCTGACCTGTGGTCCTATATACTCAACTTCAGAATTACTATCAGCCTTATATAGGCTCACGTTTATACACACGTCTACTCACACGTACTTTAATGGACTAGCATTCGTACACCAGCTCACTATGCATTGATCAAAGGCCTGAGTAATAGGGGGGGGGGGGCAGGGAGGCGCTGCTTTGACCTCCCCCTTGAAACCTCTTTCACAGTAAGTTCTTGACAAAAAGATCTTGTTTGAGTCATTCCTTTTAGTATAAATGTCCTTACTGGATTGGTCGCCACTGATAACTCGCACTTGAAGGTAAGAGATCAAAAGGCGCCAAGTAGAGCACCAGTTATGTCAGATGGTGGCGTTAAAGAGCATTGACACCATGGTCCGAAAAGTTAAATGTATGCCAACGGACTCGTGAGTTGATTCACAAAGTCTCACTCAGACTCGGATTGAGACGCGAGTCTTAGTACAGGTGAGTAACATATTGGCGAGTTTGAGTCTTAGTGAGTCTGGCTGAGAAAAAATTTAGTAAATCTGAGTCCAGCGAGTCCACATTTGAGGAAAATCTTGGCGAGTCTGAATCCGAGTGAACCCTAAGCGCAAAATACATGTATATTTATTGAGCCAGTCTGAGTGAGCTCTACATTTTTCGACGACCTATGGTTGTGTTACAATAAAATTAATGTTTCTTGTTTGTTCCGTAATTTAGAAATTGGACGCTTAAGATCAATATTCAGTATGGCTATGTACAACTGTAATACAAGGGTACAGAGAATCATTAAATGCATTTATTTATGTGGCATATATCAGTGCGCACATGTACTTTCCATGACCATTCTTCCTTTGGGGAGCATCATGCTTTGCCTTTGTCCTCATGACATCATATATACAGTTCAGGCTCCATGACCAACATAATTTTTATTTGTACTTCAGTATAAGTAATGTCCATCATCGTGATCAACATGTAGTGAATAAATATACATTTTTTTGCAAACTAATGTTCTGACCATTCTAGAGCAGAAATGTCATAACTGAACTGCACGGACAAAAATGGGAATAAATATGCATACTGAGTCATATAATGTCGGTACACATATTTCACAGGACAGCAATGAAACCTTGCACAGCATGTGACACGTCTCTTCATCCCAGACGCATCACAAGTACTCATCATTGTACAAAAACATTCGGTGTAAAAATTAATGAGCATGACAGGGCTAAAACACGTCTGTGTAGTGTGTGTAAACTTTAACGTTAAGCAACAGACAGCATATGACCAACAAGTATGGCAGTGGTGAACAAACTTCATACACTCAAACATCTTTTTCTAACACACAAGGTAGTTCATACAATCATCGACTAGAATCAACAGAGCCTAGAAATGTTTCAAATATAAGGACCGAAACACGATGTGGAAGATGCGACAGTGTAGGCCTAGCAACTCTAAGCAGCAAGAACATCCAGCATAGCAAGAACTCCTGCATAGCGTTGTTGGCAGAGTTCTGAAGGGCAAATTTCATTACATCTTCCCCTTCGCTGAAGACGGATCCATTTAGTTAGTCTAAAGCATCATGAGAGCAAGGTGCTTGGGATACGGTTTGAGGTCATCTATGAGAACAGTTTCGCAGCCTCAGCAAAGCAGGCCCATAGTGGCTGTGAGAGGTTCAACGAGGTAGTTCACGGGAGATGTTTGTTAATACCATGGCTGCACATGGTATTTGGTAACAAACTTCAAGGAGACACCTGGCATAGAAGTAGGAGGCATCACAGCCAAACAAGAGAGTGAGGCATAAACTGGGGGTATGGCCACCAGTCACCATGACACCATTAGCGCTTGTTCTTGAGCAGTAAGGGAGCGAGCTAGTTGCAGACATTCTTCTGCATATCAAGCAGCTTCAGAAATCGGTGTGTCGTCTGACGAGTCCGAAGCAGGGTAAGGAAGAATAATGTCAAACGGGAATGAAGGTTCTCAACCGTAAAGTAAAAAGAAAGGACAAAAGCCTGTCGTCGCCTGTGGTGCCGTATCGTAGGCGTATGTTACACAGGAAAGAACGAGGTCAGAGTTGGTGTGTGAGGCGAAATACATTGAAGGCATGCCACCAAGAGTTCGGTTAAAGGGCTCCCTCGTGCTGTTTGCAGGCAATATGCAGCAGTACTGCAGTGAATAACATGGCATTCGGCAACAAGTATTTAAATAACATCCGCAAGGAAGGCGCAGCCTTGGTTGCTCAGGAGTTCGCGGGAACCACTGCGATGTAAAAGAAAGCGTTGAAGCAGGAACAAAGCAACATCATGAGCTGTTGTGGCCGGCAGAGTGACTGTTTCTGCTTGCCTAATAAGGTGGTATATAGCCACAATAACACAGCGATTTCCAGCAGATGTGTATGGCAGCAGACCGTAAAGATCTATTCCAACCCAAACAAAGGGTGGCATTGGGCACGGCAGAATCAGGCTTGCGGTGTTAGCACTCCGTGCAAAATCAAACATACTTTTTAAGGTGTACAGTATTCACGGATTGAAATGCAAAAATTTAGGGCTAAGTAATGCTCATACTTCGATTTCCAGCGTCTACAGTTTGTGTCACATCAGTGTAATTGACTCACACATCAGAGCCAACATTACCTCTAGCAGCCAGGTTTGCAGCGACATGACGTTATCACAAGCAATTGCTCATAGTAGTCGTTATAAAAAATGTTGTGTTTCAATCCGTGAGTACTACTGTACATGATGTGCCAATAAAACCTAAGACAAAGTCTGGCGTAAGTCTTCAACAGGCCAGCGTGTGCACACCGAGGGTCAGTCAGCGTGAAAAGTGGCACATATGTGAGCACTCAGTTGTCTGGGTTGCATCACTAGTGTGTACGAGACGATGTCATGGGTCGAACAACGTTTATTGCCTATAGTGACGAGTTTAAGTAGGCCAGGCGGGTGACGTCACGCTTACGTAGGAGCGACAGCTTGCGCTCGCTATCGCGGCCGTGCCAACTCGGTTACATCTTCCTTTCCTTGGGGCAATATAGGTCGCTCTGGCATGGGGTACCGACGAGGCTCGCGACGTTCCCGAGTGCTTCTCCGTGGTAGTGGCGGCTCTGGAACGGGTCCCGAGCCTGGCAAGCCTGAGGAAGGAGTTGTGGTAGTGTCGGGGCATGGTAGCTCTGGAACCTCCCGGAGATGTTCCCGTGTGCGTCGCATTTCTCGGCCATCTTCTGTTTTTACCAGTACGGAGCGTGGAGCTCCCGCTGATCCCAGCACAACGACCGGGGACCACGTCCGTGTGTGCGTGTCGTACAACGAGGCCCTCTGACCCGGTGAGAGGGCGCGCAGGTCCCGAGCACCTCGATTGTAGTAGACCTTCTGCTTGTGGCGAATCTCCTGGAGACGGGAGTGCACCTTCCTGCTGGGCAATGGTGCCGGCTTCAGGTGGCAGGAGGGAACCGGGAGCAGTGTTCTCGTCTGTCGACCCATCAGCCTCTGCACAGGTGACATCAGAATAGCATCACGTGGAGTATTGCGCAACTCAAGCAGAGCTAAATGGAAGTCTGGGCTGTTATACGAACACTTCTTCAGCAGCGTTTTCGCTTCTTGAACTGCCCTTTCGGCCATGCCATTTGCGCGAGGGTGATAAGGGCTTGACGTCACGTGGGTGACTCCTAGTTCATGCAGAAATTCACGGAACTCTTGGCTACTAAAAGGGGGCCCGTTGTCACTACAGAGCTTCACTGGTAAGCCGTGGACAGAGAAAACTTTCGCGCACCACTCCTTCAAGTGCCGGGCTGTTGTGTATCGAAACTCCTTTATTTCAAAATAAAAGGAGTAGAAGTCTACAATTAAGGCAAACTCTTTACCACCGTGATGGAATAAGTCCATGCCAACCATTTCCCATGGCAGACTGGGGACATCATGCGACAGTAGAGGCATCTTAGTGTTTTGCTTTTGGTGAGCCTGGCAAACTTTGCATGATGCTGCAACCTGGTCAATGTCACTCGACATGGATGGCCAAAACATGACACTCCTAGCCCGAATTTTTATCTTTTCCGCCCCCGAGTGGGCCAGATGAAGAAGCCGAAGGATTTCAGCTCTCTTAGCGCTTGGTACGGTTACCTTGTTGCTGCGAAAGACGAGGCCATCTTGTGTATGCATCTCTTCTCGATACGCCCAAAATGGCCTGGCACATGCTGGGACGTCCTCTTTGTTTTCCGGCCAGTCAGTCTCGGCATAGGATCGGATGGTCGACAGAGCAGGATCCTTGGCGGTTGCCACACGTAGTTCCTCGAGGCGACGCTCAGAAGCTGGAACAAGGGCAATGACGTTAACATTGAAGCGCTCGGTTTCTTCCGTCAATAACGCCTTGCTTGGGAAACGAGAGAGCGCATCAGCCAAAAACAGCTCTTTTCCTGGCTTGTACAGTAGATTAATGGCGTATCGCTGCAATGTCAGTCGCATTCGTTGCAGTCTAAGTGGGCACTGGTGAAGTGGTTTACTGAAAATTGGCACCAACGGACGATGGTCGGTTTCCACCGTAACCTCAGATTGGCCGAAAATATAGTCGTGAAATTTTTCGCAGCCATGCACAATCGCCAGAGCTTCCTTTTCGAACTGCGCGTACCTCGTTTGAGCATCGCTGAGCGATCTAGACGAGAAAGCGATAGGGCGACCGTCTTGTATCAGAACGGCGCCAACGCCCATGTGGCTGGCGTCAACAGAGAGGGTGACTGGCTTTTTCGGATCGAAGTAAGCAATCACTGGCGCTGTTACTGAGGCTTGGCGCAGCTCATTGAAGCTGCATTGCTCTTTTTCTGTCCAGACCCAGGCAATATCTTTGCGCAGCAATGTTCTAAGTGGTGCGGTGAGTACAGACATTCGAGGAATGAAGCGCTGCACGTAATTCATCGTTCCGAGGAAGACTTTCAATTCCTTACTGTTACTTGGCGCTGGCATGTCCAAAATGGCTTGGACGCGATCGGGTCCCAGGCTCAGTCCTTGCGTGGTGAAAACGTGTCCCAAGTAGCGAACTTGCTCCTGCAAAAAGACACATTTCTGTGAGTTCAGACGGAGGTTGTGCTCACGGCAGCGTGCAAGCACCCTGGTCAAGTTGTTGTCATGTTCTTCCTTCGTTGTGCCCCAGACTAATATGTCGTCCATTACAACCGCTACTCCAGACAGGCCCTCCAAGAGGCGGTGCATGGCTGCTTGAAATATTTCCGGGGCGGAAGCAATTCCAAAAGGCATGCGGATAAACCGATAGCGCCCGTAGGGCGTGCTCATTGTGCACAATCTGGAGCTGCTGTCAGAAAGTTTTATTTGCCAGAACCCGGATGTTGCGTCCAAGGTAGAAAAATATTTAGCTCCAGCTAGTCGTTGCGCGACCTCTTCTAGAACAGGCATAGGGTAGTGTTCCCGCAGAATAACCTTGTTAAGCTCCGTTGGGTCGAGACAAATTCTTACTTTATCACCTTTAACTACGGCTACCATATAGCTTGACCATTCTGTTGGTTCGGTTACCTTGGTTATGACGTTGTGCTCCTCCATGCGTTGAAGTTCGGCCTTTACTTTTTCTTCAATGGCGACCGGAACCCTTCTGGCTGGCACAACAACACCGACGGCGCCGGGTTTGAGCTTCATTTCGTACTCAAAATTTTTCAGCTGTCCCAATCCTGTGAAAACATCGGTGAAGGGCTGAGCCTCCGGGTAGAGTTGCTGCGTCTCGACGCTATCAACGCGATAAATCAAGCCAAGGCTTTCTGCTGCTGCTCCGCTGAGGGTCACCGGCACGTTTTGCTCAATGACGAAGAAGGTTTCATCGTGCTGTTTATCGTTCACGGATAGCGACAACTTTACTTTAAACTGCGCAGTCGTTTTGTGGCCGAAAAAACTCGTTAACGTGGCTCGGCAGGCTTCACGAGTCTTTCTCGGAAGCGACAAAACATCTTCCTTTGAAATCACACAACAGTTTGCCCCAGTATCAAGTTTGCAGACCATCGGACGGCCTTCAATGGAAACTGTCGCGGTCCACTGGTCGCTAGCGAGTGCGTTCACAGTTAAAGCGTCCAGAAAAAAATCTGACCTTTCGTCAACATGTAGCTCTCGTATTTCCCTGCGCTTTGCATCTTCGCTGTGCAAGAAGGATGACTGTGAGCATGCTTGGGCGAAATGATTCAATCCTCCGCATTTCTTGCACGCTTTTCCTGTTGATGGGCAGCGGCTGCCGCGGTGAACTTTGTAGCCACATTTGTTACATGGCTTTGTTACTCTGGCCAACGCATTTACGGCTGCAGTTTCAGCGCCTTCAGTGGTGCCACGTATCTGTCGAAACTGCTCCTCGCCTTGCTCTTGGATGCGACAGATTTCGACTACTCTTTGGTAAGAGGGGTTTTTGTTGGGTGATGACAGTGCCAAGACCAACACCACTAGCACCCGTGTGGATTTTGGATTCCATGGGAGCACTTGTTTCGAAATGGTGCTCAAGTGGTGTTGATAGTAGGCAAAGTAGCGTCGCAAAGGTATGATCGCAAGCTGACTACACAGATAGGTTGGGTTTTCCCTGAAGCAGGTCTGTCAGAGCAGCCATATTAAGGGCAAAATTGCAACTGAAGCCGTGTAGGTATGAGTGAAGTCCTAAGTACACAAATCTTTTAGAGACATGGGCTTCTGGAATTCTTCGACAGTACATAGCTTAGTGGAATGAGGGAGAACGGCGCCCTTCGACACAACATGTCCAAGAATTGTCAGCTTGCACACCCAAGCAACATTTGTTCAAGTTGCCAGCGCAAGACCTCTTCCAATCTATGAAAGCGAGTAGAAAAATCTGGTGCAAATATCACCAAATCATCCAAGTAGCATGAGCACATGTTCCATTTGCGGCCTTGCATAAATGTGTCCATGATGCACACAAATGTTTTGGGAACATTGCAAAGACCAAATGGCATCACATTATGATTTGGATAAGCGATCAGGTGGGATAAAAGCAGCTTGAAACCCATCATCTGCATCCGTAGGCACTTGCCAATTGCCAGAATGTAGATCACGAGAAAAAAGAACTCTGCACCTCGTAAGTTTATGGTGTCCTCGATCCCACAACAATGGGTGAACATCGTTTCAGGTTATCTTGTGTAAGCGATGATAAACCGTGCAGAAGCATATCAAGCTATCCTTATTTCAGCTAAAACAATTGCTGATGCCCATGGACTGTTGCGCAGCCGAGTGACACAACACTTTACTGGTCGCCTACTTGCTCATCAATGATGCAGCACCCTGTCGACGACGTGTGGTATTGTCGCTGCTGTAGCGGTGGTGACTAAGCATCCGTGTTTATGTGGTGGCATACAGTCCACATGCACCCTAGAGAAGTGCTGTGGCGGTAGAAAGCTGAGCGAAATTAGTCAATGAGTATAGAAGCTCACGGCATTGCTTCAGATTTAAGCCATCGTCGATGACAGAGTTCAAAATGTCTACAGGCAGTTAGGGGACTGCAGAAGAGGGTGTTAACCTCCGATGATCGATCAGGAACATGCAACACAGTGATGGTATCGCAAGGTTCCACAATGCCGAGACATTCACCGTGAAGCGATGTAATCGGTGAGCGAATTAGTTGCACACAAGATAAGCCACATCAGCTTGAAGGGCAAGCAGACCAGTCAGTTGGGAGCATTGAGAGGTGATGAACAAAAGCAGTGGAAGGAGTGAAGAGTGTGGTAGCGTCGGAGGCAGCGGAACATAATAGAGGTGCCAGGATAGATGCGTGGGGAGAGATCTTGATGTCGTCAGTGATGAACTTGACACAGGAAAAGGGAATATTGTCAGGTGGAGAGAAGACAACTTCAGCATAAGCGCAATAAATGATGGCCTGAAGATGGGAGAGAAAATCCCAACCTAATGAACAGTGGGAAAGTACCAACAAAGTTGACTGTAGTCAAACTTGGCTGTACATGCTCTCGACTCCTTGAATTACAAGTCTGGCAGTACACGCAGTCACCGGTGGGTCGTGCTGTGGCTGTGCGAAGAAATGGACCAAAGAAGGACGTCGTGGCTTTTCATGTTGAGCAGCACAGTTCTTCGGCAATTACAGATATGGCAGCACCTGTATCAAGAGGCTGAAGACAGAGACACCTTCAAGAACAACATCGATTACATTTGGCGGTAAAAGATGAGGGCTTGAGCTTTGTGAAGATGATGCAATTCTCGCATCAGGAACCGCACTACTTAGTTTTTCATGCCATAGTAGAGGGACATGGACACATTGGGGAGAGTGGACGATGAAGGGAAAAGGAGAACGGTGGTCAGGAGCCACTTGTAGGCTTGGGCAGGAAAGTTGGAACTTGCAGACTGAAGCACATGAGAATGAGTGGTCATATGCAGATGTGCATGGGTCGTCTCGTGGATGTAGTGGGTAGTGGCAGCAGCACAGGTGCACAACTTTTCTGGGCAGACCACACAAAGATGGGCCAATTGTCCGCTGTGTGCCAGGGAATGACAACTCGGTGCGCTGGAAGTCATGGTGGCGTGGTGTTTAAAGAAGGGCTAGGCAATGATGGACGAGTCTGTGGTCATGGAGAAGTCTGTAGTCATGGTCTTACAACAGCTTTGTCGTACGTCAATGGGCTGGTGACTGGGGATGTCAGTAGGGATTTAGCTGCGCAGCTCTGCAGGGTGCACACACTTCTTCATTACACTAAGAAAGCACATGACAGACCTGCCAAGGTACACAAGGATTGAGGAGGCGAAACGTTTAAAAAAGAAAAATACAGTGCCACCCTTGAAGGAAAAATGTTGTGGGGGCATGGAAGCAAAGAATCGACACTATTTTCTTGGCCCAGAACTACTGCAACACCCACTCAAGCAGGAAAGGTAAACTAGGCGACACGTAATGAAGACGGAGCACTTCACTTAAGATGAAAGGCATATGCAAAGACCAAAGCATCTGCTTATCGGTGCATAAATGTTATAACAAAGCACAATAATTAAGCTACCTGAATCAAGACAACAGCAAGCTTGTATGTGTGGTATTCTACTTGCCTGCCGAGATAATGCTTCAGTGCATTGAAACAAAGAACTCTAGGCCTGGAAGTGTCTCCCACTAAGTATTCTGCCACATAGGTCCACTGTACCATTTTCCTAACAGTGACACTCGGGCAATACATGAAATAGTGCACAAAATGGAAGAAACAGGAGCATATGCATGTAGCTAAAGTAATCCAGTTCATGGTGAAGTAAATGAAAACGGGTTGCTAGTATACTTAAAGTTCACAGAGGAAAAAATGAAGACGATAAACACAGCCACACACTGAATTCCAAATAAATATAAGTGTCACACATAAATTATAAATTACAACCAAGCACTATAAATTCCAAGTAAACTAATATGACACAAGTAAAGAACTGACACAGCCAAATAAAAAGTTCCAAAATAACTAAAATGACACAATCAAGAATTAACAACACCACATGAGAAGTCCCAAATGAACTTGAGGTGCAAGAGTGTGTCAACATGCAAAAAAATACACGACGCAACGGAGGAGAATGGGAGGAGGGGCAGGGGCACAGAAACAGCATGGCCACTACAACATTATGGCATGGCATGTGCAACGGTAGATTGTAACCTACTTTTTTTTCATGGGGATGAATTTATTCTACTAATGCTGCACATTTGCTAACATGCTCTTATGAATGTCACCCTGACACCATCACAGGACTTTAGACCCTGACACATATCACTCTCACACAGGACTTTAACCATGCAAATCACGGAAGATTTCAGCAACTCAGCCAAATGAGCTTTCAGCTTCCCACTTCCATTCTACGAAGCATTGTTCCAATTTAAGCAGCAATGGCAACTGATCTGAGTGGATATGTTCAGTCTATGTCACTGAATCTCTGGTAAACAGCGAACGTGATGTGCCTAAGTTACAATGTGTTCTGTGTTGACGTGAGCTGCGCAATGGTGTTTATCACGAGGTTTATTTTCCCATAAATTGACCTAGCTTAAATGTGTGCTGCAAATCCAGCAATTGGGGACTTGTAACGCTGCGACATTGTGTAAAGCATTTAAGGCAACTGGCAATCAGTGTTACTTCAGTTAATCAGTGCAATTAGCGCCTGGCTCTTGCTATCCGATTAACGCCAGGATCCACGCATGTGTGACTGTAACTTCACCCCTGAAGGCACAACCTCACTGCCCGAGTTTACGCTCATCGGTGATCGTTCTCAAATACTTTTACTGTGCAATGTCAGCGCACGTTAAAGAACACCAGATAGTTGAAATTTCCAGAGCCCTCCACTATGGCGTGCCTCATAATCATATTGTCGTTTTAGCATGTAAAACCCCAGATTAAAAAAAAAGATAAAAAGCCTTTTGTTTTCCCGCATGCATGGCATTCACAGATTGTCGACATATAGGAGGATAAAATGGGAACTGGCAGTGCTGCAGCACCTGGCGGAGCACATCTCAACCATTTTATGACGCACTTCATCTTCATAGAGTGCGAATTAAGGAGAAAAGGCAGTGCTGAGAAGGGGGGTCACATATAATTGCCTGTAGCTGCTGTGATATAAGAGCATTTTATGGTGCAAATGATTTGATGATACTGTAGACTAAACGCCAAAAAATTTCGAGACTGTTTCAGGGTCATTTTACCCTATGCACATTAATCCCTTTCGATTTTGTTTGGGAGGTCGCAGATGAATGTCTTGTCTTCATGCATAAAATCAATAAACAAACAGTTATGAATAATTTCAGCTGGAAGAAATGCAGCTCTTGTTCCATCATGTGACAAAAAACACTCCTTAATGTGAGGAGGCAGCAGGAACATCTGCAATTATAACAGGTCTGCATATGAGAACACAGCTGTTCGTTTCCTTCAGCAGACCAATCTTCTCTATGCGTACATAACAGCCAGTGTCTGTTCGCACAAATGTTGCGTCTGACTTCGATGGCTTTCTGTTAGCGGTGCTATGGAACACCTGCCTGCTCAAACTCCACAACACTGCGCACAGTCAGTCCACAGCGGCGATACACAGCTCCCTGCTCTTCAGCACTGAGCTCACTGTGCCTTCCTGTACCCAGAAGAGACAGGCCATTTACACACAGAGCATTCTGCAGACGTCGATAGCCCAGCAAGTCATCGCACAATTTCTTTTCTGGTGAATGAAGAAGTGGAGACTGAAGCAGTCCCTTCAGTGCCTGGAACATTACAACACGTTCCAAAATTTGATTTGGGAGCTCTTTAGCAGCAGACACGTGGTGTACAATGGCTCCATTTCCACCTTCAAAGACAAAAGCAGAGTGCGGCCAAAGGGGTCCAAGTGAACGGGCACAGTTTTCTAGGTGAAGCAGAGCGTGAACATTGTACGTCATGAAGGTGACCCCATACAATTTCTCGCACCGCATCACAAAGTTCTTCAGAAGAGCCTCGGAAAAGCAAATCGATGCTTTTATCCTGAGGTAGCAAATTGTTTTAAAACAGGTTTCAGAAAGCTACATGCTGTAAAAACATGCTAACATGAAATTATTCATGCAAGCTTTATACAGAGAAAAAGCACGTCCGATATGCAACATAATTGAAAGGCTAAAAAAATTGTAGCAGAACCCACGTCACGACAGCTGTTGGTGTTATTGCGATTAGCATTCAAGCAATGTTATGACCAGGCTTCAGGGGGAAGGCCCTGCCTATGGCACCCCCCCCCAAAAAGAAATATTGGTGAAGTAGGTGTTTTTACCAAAAATAAATAATGAAAACAGGTGTTTTTCTCAAATAGTCAATGTTTTCAGCAAGTGCCCCCCCCCAACTCCCCGAAAAAAATTCCTGGCTACGGGCCTCATTATGAGTGATGTTGCTGAATTCAACCTTAACTTGCAATCTGTAGTCGACCTACTGAACTAAGTTCTTTTCTGGGTTCCTTTGCATGGATGTTATACTAATCAGTAAATCAATATTTTATACAATAATCAACGGCTGCTGGAACATTGCAGCACAAGTAGCCAGTGCACAAGATGGTTAGATCAAATCCTTCAGGCCATTGAGAATAACTGCGCTAAGCATAAAGAACTTGAGTCAAGAGGCTTTCACTGACGCTAATGTACTCATTGTGCCACTATGATTGAACAGCCATTTCACTGTACATAGCAGGAACGCTCCCTTTTTTTAACAAAGTTAATGCAATATGGTACAAAAAAAGACAGGCAGAATTTCTGCCAGCTGACAGTATTTACTTGCAGCACCACCAGCTTAGGCTTCAGAGTTTTGGCTTATACTATGCACGCATCAACACCTCTTTCAGAACCTTACCGGCTTTGTCAATTTCATGGAGTGTGAGTCTCTCTTGCAGCAGTATGTGCACTCACTCAGAAAGCTTGGCAAGGTGCCGCCAGTAGTCCTGATGAAGGATACTGGACAAGCAAGGCAGCGAGTAAAACAGGAGCCACTGTCTCCATTCGGATGCCTTCCAATGGCTTCTCTCTTGAATAGAACGTGGCAACCTTGTGATGCAGTGAGCTGGCTTGATGGATAGCAGCCTGACATCTATTTCTGTAAGTGTCGACGGTGCACCTGCAAAGAATGCACCAGTTGAATTAATCTAATTAATGTGACCATGTAAATGTAGCCTGAAAAGTGTAGGGTTATGACAAACCAACCTTGAATTAATGGCACTGCACATTAACCAAACGTAAATGGAATTCATCCATCTTACAGAATAAGCTTGAAACATGACTAAACTAAAAATAGTTAAAATTGCCAAACACATTTAATATGAAAAAGCAGCCAAAAACTTGGTTTCGGCATTAACAGCAACTTTGCTATTGGGGATATTAACATAACAAGCTTATTTATCTTTAATGTGTAATAATAAGTGCCTCTCTGAGCATCATGCTGACTGGAACAAGACAGAAGCCAAACAGATGCGCAATATACAGATGCTCACAACTGTGGTTTTATTGAAGGCTCAGTTGGGGACAGCCAGTGTCAGCAGTAACGTATAAGTAATGGTATGGCCAGCATTGTGTCCTTTTTTTTGGTAATTAAGTAAAGTTCATTGTGCTATTTTGAAATTGTAAAAGAACATGTACTAATGTTTATATAATTCAGTAACTCAAGGGTCAAGTTCCCAGTTATATTTTATTACATTATATGATTACACATAATTCATTACTGGCAAATTTGCAAAAAATTCAGCTGCTATGGGTACCAGGCCACTGCGGGATATATCTGAATGAGGTGGCGCACTCATTAGCCTCAATATCTCTAAGCGGACCCTTTATCCCAATCCCCCCCCCCCCCCCCATCAAGAGAAGTACAAAGCATGTCACTCCCTTGGGACTGGCTTCTCAAGCTCATCGCAAACAGAAGATGAGGAGTATATCAGACATGTGTAGTGATTATGCTCCCATAGATGTGCATCAGTGGTGTGCAGTATATACGGGGCTCTCGCTCATGCCCTTATAAGCAATGCCTCAAATGAACATTTGTTGTGCACGTAAAATTTTATAAAAAGGCATTAATGGGATACTTGGTTGGTAATTAATGTTCTAAAGTTAGTGCACGTGTTCAGCCGTAGAGGAACACTAAGACAAGCACGAGTATTGTGTGTACTTTTGAAATCATGCATGTGTCTACAGGCGTGCTGCCTTTAAAGCAAGAAAATCTGGAAATTCCTGAAAAGCCTCCCACAAGCACAGCGCGCCTGGGTATTCATAGGAAGGGGAAAGGAATGCCCAAAGTACTAATATGACAGAGTTTTCTGAATAGCTGTGCTGAACTATCTGACCGGCACTACTATACTCACCATAGTGCCACTGTGTGCACATGAAACGAAAGTCTGGCTAATGAAACAGATAAAAATTTTCTATCACGAGCTGCAGATTTTGGCAGCAGAACTTAGCCTGCTTGAAAATCCATGGAGTAAACATTTTGAATAAGTTGTCTATTACAATATTAAGGCAGTAAAATGTGTATGGCCTGCATGATGATACTATACATATCAAAACAGAATTCCTCATTTTCAGTGAGAAACTGATGTATGATATTGGGCTTCCTTATCCTTCATTAACCCTGTCTAGCTTTTTTTTTTCTGATTGCTCCTCACTGCCTATTTTTTATGCATTCCCAGGAAGTTATATGCCAGTAAGGCAGTAGGGGGCTCTTGAGGACGTGTAAACATTTTAATTCAGGATTAGGTTAACCAAACAAAAAGTTGCACTTATTACAACCAAACTGACAGTCAATGCATTAACAAATAATTGGCTGCTAGCAAGAATGGCAAAGTGACAGTGATGGAAAAGTTGAGCTTCTCCATCGCTGTCACCTTCATTATAGTCTGACTTCCTCAGCAGTTCCTGAATTTCTTCGTCCACCAAATAGCGGACGCACACGGCACGATGTGGCTGCGCTGTTGAGATAAAGGTGAAGAGATGCAGTTGTAGAAACACGATGTCTGTTGTCTAAAATTTAACCTGCAAGTTCTGTGTTTATTGACCTCTGCACAGGTGCTGCTACATGAGTATATTCGGAAGTGGCAGGGGTCATGCATTTGTGGTTTTCTGAGTTAACCGACGAGGGTGGCAAAATGGACTTGTAGATCAGTCATTGTAGAAGTGTGATCTAGGTAGCGCAACAAGACAAGGACACAAGAAGAAACGAAAAGTACGTGTCTTGTCCTCCTTGTTTTTTCTTGTGTCCATGTTTTCTTGTGCTCCCCAGATAACACTTCTATGGCTTTAGTTGTCCTGGGTGTTGCGACTATCGTAGAGCAAGTTCGGGAGCAATGAAAGACACGTCAACAACGTTGAACAGTAATAAGAACACAAACTGTATTACATAAAAGTTACACGAACACACAGATACAGAGAAAATAAACTCCTGTCCTTTCATTCCACTTTCCAAGCAGCATCTGTCTGATTCACTCTCTGGAAAGATTCTCACAGTCCCGTTCACTGTCTGCTAAATGCCTGTCATCATACCGCATCTCGGCATCTTTTCCCTGGAGTGGAGAAACCACGTCGGTGCCCCCAAGCACACTCGCTGTCATGGTAACAGGATAGCCGAAGGATGAACTTGTCGGCTAATTGGTTGAGCGTAGCGTAGGGGAAACAGCACAAAAGACAAGGACAGTAAAGGCACACATACAACCACATGCAGTGTTGTAGTTGTTTGTGTGCCTTTATTGGCCTTGTCTTGTGCATTGTTTCCCCTAGGATAGCCAAAGGTGGGTCTGCTCCTGCGTGAGACCAAGACACCATAATACTTTCTTCTTTTCTTTGTTCTTTCTTTCTTGCCTGCCCATCGTCGCCTTGCGCCTCCCAAAGTGTGAAGCACATATATGCTAAGAAAAGAGAACTTCAGTAGTGTCAGTGAAAGGGTTAATGCTAGTCTTGCATCCGTGAAATGGCATGATCGAGTCCTTGTGCTTCTGATTGCGAAAATATGTAACACAGTAGTACTCTTTTCATTTTAGAAACCATGCCAGAAATGAACAGCAAGATAAAAAAAATGAGAGAGCCCTTTCCGAGGCTCATTGAAGCAGCTACGGAGCAACAACCACGCAAGAAAAGGGTGTGTATTTTTTACAATAATTTTTTATTCTTGTGAGGCAGTGCAATTTATAACTCCCTAGAGAGCGGCACAAAGAAACTCACGTAAAACATTCATCATCATCATCATCATCATCATCAGCCTGTCTACGCCCACTGCAGGGCAAAGGCCTCTCCCATGTTCCGCCAATCAACCCGGTCCTGTGCTTTCTGCTGCCACGTTATACCTGCAAACTTCGTAATCTCATCTACCCACCTAATTTTTTGTCTCCGCCTCACGCGTTTGCCATCCCTTGGAATCCAGTCAGTTACCCTTAATGACCACCGGTTATCCTGCCGACGTGCTACGTGGCCGGCCCATATCCATTTCTTCTTCTTAATTTCAACTATGATATCCTTAAACATTATGTGATGGTTATTGATTCCCATAACAGGAAATAAGGAGCAGCATCACACACAGTAATTGTACAACTATGAAGAGTAACAAAATTTTAAAAATGCTTGGACTTTGGCTGTGCCACCATAGCACCTGTAGCGCTGGGCACGGTGTGAGTTTTGACTGCTAAATCCTTGCACTGGCGCAGTGAGCGTAATGGCATGTGACTGCCAGAAGGGTGCAGGTGCTAGACATGGAGCTGGACCATGCCTATGTTGCCAGTGATGGAAATGCTGCACAAAACTACGCTAAGACCGAAATACTGATGCATGCTTTGCCAAACAGCTGTTTATTGCGTATATTGCACCGTGCCTGTGCTGAAGCCGATGTCAGAAGCTTATCTGGCCTACACAGCTGCACCACAGATGTCATTGCAGTGGTTCCATAAACAAAACTGCATTGTCCTAGCGGCCAAGCCGACTTTCAGCTGCTGCTAGTAGCAATATGTCGCACAATGAAGTTAAATGAGCACTAGTTGACCACTCAGGAAGCATTTACAAATGGGCACATTACATTTCAAGCTGGTTGAAGTAACACACAGATTGTGACAAGCTTCTTCATTTGATGTGTACACTTATTCACACTGCCACTGAAGGGTTTATACACAGTGATAAAAGGAAGTAGCACGTCTGAGCAAGACGCTGCTACATGACAAAATTTAACAGCTCAAAAGAGAGTGAGTGAATAGGAAACTTTGTACTTTGCTTGTAAGGCCTACATGCCGCACATTTGAGCAAGAGTTGGCCGAGTTGTTCATAGCAGCATTTGCTATCCATAGAATGTGCCCCATAGGGTGGATCAGGGCTCCTTTAAAGGGATACTGAACAAAAATTTGAAAAAGCTACGAAAACACTTACATTCGTCTCGGACGACACGACTGTTCCTGTACGCAGCGTTTATTTCACGTAATTTCGAGCAGTTGGCCGTATTTTTAGTGGATTGTGAGAGCGCGGCGGCTGCATGCCACTGCGCTTGTCGGCGGACGTGACGTCGAGTGCTCCAGCAAGAGGGAGGCAACCGGCACGCTCTCTCTTGCCCTGCCACTTCCCTTTCTCCACCTCGCCTCTCAAGAACCGAGGGTGGCTGGTGTGGCGCTGAGCCTTGTCCTCTTTTCCCCACATAGGAAACAAAATAGTGCTTATTCCTCGAAAACCGCTACAACTACCGAGCGTGTCGCGAGAGCGCAAAGATGCAAGGTGCGAGTGACAGTGGTTCCACGAGCGGTCATTGCGACTCCGAGTTCGACAGGCCTCCAAAACGGATGCGCCAAATACAACCATATGCATGTGACCGTTCTGCTGTGTCAAGCGACAGCAAGGACGACGAGCCAGACGAGCCGCCGTAGCCCAACGTGGGTCGGCAGCAGTCACTATCCTCGAAGTGTTCGGAGCACAAAAAGTCACGCTTTGAAGGCACCCACGTTGGCTGCGATGGGCGCGCAGCGCGAATCCATATCCTTCGAAGCTTCGGCTCTGTTGGAAATGTTTGACAGGGCAAACCCAGCGCAGAACAGCGTTGAGGCATTCTGCGTTGTGTCAGGTGCTTACCCGTTCACATTATGTAGCAGCACACAACACAGACGGCAAATTCGTAGACGTGGGCGCAAGCTCCGCTTGAGAAAACAGTCTATTCTAGGGACCGTAATACGGCCGATAGCGCGGCAATGGCGTCGTTGGCTGCCGGTTGAGAACACGCACGGAGAACACCTTCCCGACCGTGAAAACACGTTTTGGGAGAGACGCGCGGCAGCGGGTGGCGGCTTGCGATATCGATTGGTAAGCGATTTTGCTGCGAGCACGGTTGGCGAGTCGCTATCCGCGGAGTTTCGCGTCACTTCCTCTCTAGTTCGCGGCGCGGCCGCTAGACGCGGCAATTCGCGAAAAATGCATTAAATTCATTATTTTCTGCTAGTCTCTGGCTGAAATGAAGGTTGTTTCAACAAATTTCAGCACCCAATCTTTCAATTGAGTCATTTATCTCGGCGGCGAAAATTTTGTTCAGTATCCCTTTAAAAGGGCCCTGCAACACTTTTATATGTAACCATCGAATGGCTTCCTAAAGGAGTTTATTGCCTCACGAATCGACTGCGGAAAAAATTTTTAGAATCCTCAAGTATGAGTGAATTTGCAGAGATTTGTTGCACGCAGTAATTGCTTTCGCTCTTCTTTCGTCTCAACGAGCGCAACGGAAGCTTTGCAGGGAGGGATGGCATGGGGTACGTCCTGCGTGCGCCATGACGTTGAGCACTTTTTCTTTTTTTTCGAATGCGTGGCTTACTTTCAGTGTGATTGCTAGCATGCGCGTGGGCATGCAGTGGCTTCCCGCGGTGGTAGCGGTAACTATGCAACTCACGATGCTCAAATCAGCCGATGGCTGTGAAATTGGGTATATGGGGCGGTCATTTGGGTATGTGGCATCATTTGTAGAAAGACGAGGGAACGAACCCTAGCTGACTTTGAAAATTAAATGTAAATTTGAGGCCGCGTGATGCACTATTGTGTTTGGCACGCATGTCCTCAGGAGCCTCGACTACCTATCGGTAGTGTTTTCTGACCATGCTGAAATAGTGTTGCAGGGCCCCTTTAAAGGGACACTAAAGGCAAGTATTAAGTTCACGTTGATCGTTGAAATAGTGGTCCAGAAACCTCGTAGTGCTACTTTTGTGCCAAGGAAGTGCTTATTTTGAAATAAAATCACGTTTTAGTGTTCAGCATCGCGTTAGCGCACTTCAAGTCACCCGCCTGAAAGCGGTATTTTGCGCGTCACAGTTGCCATGCCCAACGTTGCCCGCCTTTACTGCGCGGCGGCGTGCATTGGCAGTGTGCACCATTCGGGCATCCGGCAACATCACAAGCATGCGGTACTTTGTCGAACTTTCTGTCAAAGCAACTTTCACAAGCGTGCAAAACACACGCGGCAGTACGCGATACCGAAACTACCACCGAGACGCGACAGCGTGAGCGAAGCAGGGAGCCGGGCGAAGCGCAGTTCGGCGAAAACAGAACTTTTGAACCACGAGCGCCGTTCCCCATGGCAACGCCAAGAGGTTCTTTTTTCCATAAATCAAACAGAAACCAACAACCAGCATTTTATTACGTCTCTTGATGTACGGAAGGTTCTTTTTTTGTTGCAGCTAGTTTGATTACTAGTGATTAATTGTAGTCGGACTCTCCCACGTCATCGGGATCACTTCCAAAATGTCCCACTCGTGGTGCTCATCGTGTGATAAATTTAGCTTAATTTCTCAGTAAGTAGGGCACTGCTGTTGATAATACTGCCATTTTAGACGTTGTCATACATTGAGCTTTCACTCTGACATAAATTATTTGCCTTTAGTGTCCCTTTAGGTAGGAAAACACGTGTGCGAAAGAATTGCAAAAAGTAACCTAGCCATCTTATAGAGGTAGCTGCTACAGTAACCTCACAATTAAAATATTTGATACATACTGACTTCATATTTCTGTTTTCGAAAACATGGCTTTCTAGAAGGAGCCCTCACAAAGAGAGGCCAAGCTCCAAAAAGTTGATGCGCAGGAATCCCTGCACAGGAAAATTTTGGATGTTCACAAGGTGGGGGAATGCAAATTAAAATAATTTTTTTAAAATGCACGTTGACTACAGCAAGTGGAGCAAATGTGCTTACAAATTCTTTTTGTTACCATTTCTAGGAAAATGAAACTCTGTGTGATGATGATGATGAACTGAAAGTTTAAAAAGACAAATTCAAGAGTTAAAGTGCAGTGATGCAAAAAAAGATACGCAAATAAGGAGACTTAAGAGGGACCTGCGGGCAGCTGAAGAAAAAATCAACAGGCTCACAGAGGCCCTACTTGACAAGATGGGTAAGTACAGGATGCATTTCTTGGTACATCGTCACTAACAAAAACCTCATTGTAAATCTATTGCAAAGAATTGAAGCTGATAGGACATGCTGGAGAAAAAAAAATTTATCACAAGATTTCATGTATAGTAAAATAAAAAGTTGGTCGAGTTGGTGTTGGTTCATGATAAACAAAAGCCCGCGATAATACGGTACACAAAGAAGAAGCGCGTCGTCCCGTGTCCATCTTCTTCTTTGTGTACCATATTATCGCGCCCTTCTGTTTTTCATGTATAGTATGGAACATGTGATAATTACACTTGCCATCTGTTCCTGGCAAGCATACACATTATTCATTGGCTTTGAGCTCTCACTAACTCGGACATATTTATTAGCTGCACATGAAGTTATTTGGACGACTGTCTCAGCATGCTTAGAGTATCGCTTCTCTGTGCGTCACGAAAGCTGCGCAAGATGCCAACCAAAACAAAGTGCCAAAGTCTGCATTATAATCGTTGGCAAATGACAGGAAAGCAGAAACACTTCATGCCTGTTTGATCAAAAATTGAACAAAAATTTAACACTTCCGTGGAAGGGCCGCACCGCATCAAAATCGCAGAAAAAACGTGTGGCCCTTACACGAGTGCATACAGTATATTGTGCTCCCTTATGTGGTAAACAGTACGTTGGACAAACTGGTAGGTGCATTAACACACATTTACGCAAGAATAATTAGAACAATAAACACACTCGTAACCCTGGTAACCTAGCTACCCATTGCAGCAGTTGTCAATGTCAGCCAGATCTTGAATGCACCGCAGTTGTATCGTGGTATAGAGACACAAGGGAAACGGAGATCATCGAAGCCTTTACAATGCGCAACATCGGCAATGATTTGCGTGTTAGTGCGCCATCGATACATTTGACCGATGATGAAGTGTTACTAGTGTTTACAAAGAACTTTAAACACAAGACATGGACCGACTTGAGGCGTGACGTGGATGTTTCTTCTCTTGCTGTGTGCTTTGCACATGCTACCGGTGTCCTTCTTTCTCTCACCCTGTATATGGTCTTTTTTCATCAAATAAACAGTTGTTAGTGTTCTGTTAGTGTTCTGAGCTATTTTCTGTCCTTAACACATGAAATATTGCATAGTGGAAGTGTAGTATTGCACCAGGCATCAAAACATGTGAAGTGCGCAATATATGGTAGGTTTAAAGGCCCACCAATTACAAAGTGCATGGGCATAATTAATCATCATTATCAGCAACAACATCAACCAAGTATGCAGCTGCATGGATGCGTGCGTTGCCTTATGGACGCATAGTGGGCACTTCATCAATTCGCCAAGAGGAAGAATTATGGCACAGTGGGCCCTTTGCAACTGCACTAGCAGTAGACATTGTAGGACAGTTTGAAATGGCCAGTGTTATGCGCACAGACGTTCCTTTCCTTGCGGTGCGGTGTCCACTGAGAAGCAAAGCTAGGCTAGTGATTGAGAAGGCAATGTGAATGGGGCCCAATTACCCTATCGCATTATCCTCTTGAAGGTGAAGCTCAAGCGTCCTCCATGTTTTTTTGTGCATTTCTCGAGACACGTTTAATTTTTCTGTTTTTCTTGCGCATTTTTCATTTCCTCCAAAGCTCGGGGAGTGTCTCAAATGTATTAGTTTTCAGTAACCCACGTTTCTTCTTGGGATGCAGTGGTGTTGCCAGAACTAATGTGAGCTTTGTGTTCTTGAAACCAAATGCAGAGATTGCGCGCAATGACGCAATACCAGGCTCAAGTGATGCAGCTGTTGCTGCAGCAGATTTGCCCAGTCATGCAGCCAACACTGAGAGCTTTCGAGATACGGCCAGCCTTGGGGACATGGCCATGGACACGTCAGACCATGTCGTGGCTGAATATGTTCTAGAATCATCTATGGATGAAGGTATTGTCATTCATGTGTGCCTGCATGTGTAGTCTGTAATCACATATTTGTTACTTTTGCAGCATCGGGTCTTCCAAGAGAATTCATCCTTACTCCTTCGCACGAACATGGTATTTAAGTTTCATTTCATATATTTACTCTAAGGCCCTTGAAGGTGTATTAGAGAGGAGCGGAATATGTCAAGGGACATAATCACAGAGACCAGACTTGTATGTGTCTCGATCAGTGGTGGTGACAATAGAATGGGGAAGCTGATTATAGTCTTGAATGCTGGGACTCGCTGGAAACAATATAAAAAACAGGAACACACGGTGGCAAGGTATTCAATGGCTGGGTCGTACATCTCTAACTGGTCGCAATAAAGTAGTCGATGTTTAACTATTCGGTGCTAGGTTCGATACTGTCATGGGGTTATAACAGGGAAAAGCATAGCAGTCAAACTAGTAAAGACAGAACTCTTTATTGAGGGAGCCTGTAGATGCATCATCATGACCATGTGGTGGATGGATGCGTCATCATGACCATGTACCTTGCACCCAATTTGTCGAGTGGGAATATCAAGACATTCATTGACACGGCACTGTGTAATTATGAAAGTACAAGAATAGACCATTTGTGTTAGTTGGTGAACTGAATGTCGATATTACCGAAAAGAACAATGAGTGGTTAATACAACACATGGCAGCCAAACATGCTCTCACGTGCACGTCCTTTGATCATATGAAACCAACGACCACCCGAGGGACGTGTATAGACCTGGTATTTTCAAATTTCCAATTGCAACCCGTACAGAAACCGCTATCTCTTCATTTCACGGACCATAAGGCCGTGATAATGAAGGGACAACGCAAGCCAAGCATCATGCAATTAAGAAAAATAAAAGTCTGATGTTTGTAATATACGCACAGTGTTTTCACTTTTGTATGATGATTGATGGGGCGTTACACAGGAGATTCGCGGTTTACGGATGATTCCCTCCGGAGCTTCGCCCCACTCATCATCATTCACCACGTGGATATGCTGTGATTTTTTTACAATAAAGTTTTTTTTTCTCTCTCTCTCTCTCTCTCAAAACTGCAGCGCTTCGACTGACCCCTCCACGACTCCTACCACGTGGTGGCGTTCGACGCATTGTTTACCTGTTCCACATCGCGAGTGGGTACAGAAATATGCCACTTTTTAGTGCGCCTCTCAATGACAGTTTTGACACCGAAGCAAAATCTGGGAGCGTTCCTTTAAACCGCGTCCTTCGGGTAATCTCGATGGTGATACGGCGCACGCTGAAAGCACCTCAGAGCTCTGCGTACCGCCAATGGGAAATGGTATATATGTATACAGCTCGCCGTTATTACTCCAAGGACCGGATGGCGCGTAGCCTAGATGTCTAACGCGCTGCGCTGCGCAGCGAGGGTTAGCGCGCTGAAAGCCCAGTGTCGCGCTAGGGAAATTTTTAGGGGCGAAGCTCCTTAAGGCGGCACCCGTTCGTCCCTCGTCGTGCTCGTAGTAGTGAGTAACAAGTCTTACCCTTTGACATCCAAGGTGGTGCCGGTGGGAGATTTCTCCTGTGCGTTGTTGAACAATGAAAAATTCGCAGCGTGCGCGTTAACTAAAAGCCGAATTCTTCTGCCTCTGTAGAAGTGTAAGTGTTAGCTAAAAACCGACTTCTTCTGTCTCTCATTCCCATTAGCAGCCATTGTTTACCTCCAAGGTAGTGCCTGGTGAGATTTCTCCTGTGCGTGATTAAACAATAAAAATTTTGTTCAAAACGCCGTTGATTGATGAAATAAACCAACGAAAGACGCCAGATTTTTTGTAAAAACAAATCGAAAGAACGCCAGATGTTTCTAAAGCAAAACGAAAAAGACGCCAGCTGCTTAACGAAAGACGCAAGGTGTTTTCTAAAGCAATGGTTTTCTAAACAATGAAAATTCACAGCGTACATGTAAAATTAAAGTGAGCTGCAAGTCGTCATAACTCATCGAACCTTTAGTATAAACGCGCCCGATCTCACGTCGGTGATGATGTACTGGGCAGAATTCACGGAAGATTCACGGTTTACCGATGAACCTCCGCAGCTTCGCCCACTCATCATCATTCACTCCGTGGATATGCTGTGATTTTTTCTTGTGACTAATTTTTATTGCTTGCATTTATTTATATATACACACATATAAACATCTGGGACATGACGGCGGCTGCAACGGCGACGGCAAAAACCCGCCAAGAGTGTCTATATAAGTGCTATCGCAATAAAACAGTGCAGTTGGAACAACTGACACTAAAATTAAGAATTTGGGATGGGCGAAGCATGTAGAGAAGGGTGTTACAGCTCCACTAACGTGAAACCTGTGGAAGGATGCAGCATCCAGTGTGCGCCGGTGTTTCCCACAAGATCACTGCTAATGGGCAATGTGCGACAGAAGAGAGATTAGCCGCAGAGACCTCCAGTCCACTTTTGGTTAATGTGCACGCTGCGAATCTTTATTGTTCAATTACGCACAGAAGAAATCTCTCATGGTACTGCATTGCGGGTCAAGATTCAGTGCCTATATATACGCAGTGGCCGGTGAATGGTTGTGCAGCGCGAGCAGCCGGTTTTTTTCAGTCAAGAAACTCGCTAGCAGACGCTGCCTGCGTCGGCGTTGTCTCTCGCGGGCGAGTGCGCGTTCTCGTTCCTTGCGAGTTGGTAGTTCAGCGTTCATGCAGAAAAAGCGTTTCCATGGTCAACGCGCGCCGTTCGCTCCCTCTGGCCAGACGGCGAGCGCTGAGGCCGTGGCGCCCTCCCTTGCGCTCAAGCAAATGGAAAGTCCCGATAGCAGACGAGCATGAACGATGTACGCCGACACGCCCAGACCTTAAGATGCTTTGCCCCTAAAACCCACCACCTACAGCCGCAACTCGAGCCCCGGTCTTTTAGCACTTTCAGCCCTGCATTTTTTATTTTGGTCGGGGAGATTTCTTGTGTTCGTTTTCCTAATAGTTCTGACCTCAGAAGACCACAAACGAAAAATTGAGCCAGTGGTGCAAGTATTAATGGATTTACGGACATGACATCAAATTAGGTCATCAGGGCTCAGCGGTTGTGAAATGAGAAAAATGGCATCTTTTTTCCCGCTATTCACTAGAGTACACAAAATGTGAACCACGCCTCATTTTTCAATGTGATACTCATTGAAACAGCTTCGGTACGTCGACCCGAAAATTGCGCTTAGCCGCCTCAGCTGACCCGCCTCGGCGTCACCCATGACTTCGGTCAAGCTTCTTCTTCTTTGTGGCTCCCAGTTCTGCAAGCATGTCACCATTTTGGTGCCAAACGCAGTGGGGATCATTGAAGAAGTATTCCCCCAAAATAGCGAGTTTTGGTTTCATTTCCGAGGTGCTAGAGGAAATGTTGTGTCATGGTGTCAATTGACACCGCCAGGGCCGAAAGGGTTAATTGGGAAGCGCGCATTTCATACCTCTGCAAAACTTTGGTAGATCCGCGTGCAGCTCTTAAACGATGGTACATTGCACGCTACCGAAAGCAGCGCCATAGGCGGCTTTACCCTCTTTTGGCTTCACTTTTTGTGCATTGGTGCTACGGCAATTGCGAGCGATACTCCTCTTCTATCACACTGTAACAAAAGTAAAACGTGTCCAAATTGAGGTTGGTACAGATTTGTTACGTGTTTCGCACAAAACACCAGTGAATCCGAAGGGCTTGTTCATACATCGCTTCGCGCACTAGAGGTCTGTTGGCGCTATAGGCTCGTTATACGCAAAGCGGCGCCATTCTTTGAGCTTTGCTTGCCGCAGGGTGCCCTACTGGCCAACGCCTTTTCCGAAAGTAGAACTATTTTAACCCTGGGCTGAAATTGCTGCGGCAGAGAATTGACTAATTTGGACGCCTTCAGCAAATGCGTGCGATAGATTATGGTACTCCGTAATGTGAAATTTGAGGCCGGCAGTACTGTTTTGATTCTGTGATGTGCGGGGCAATGAATTTGAGACATGCATGCGTTTCTGTTTTTGTAGCGGCGATGATTTTTTGCTTGGGCGGCGCTGAAAAGCAGGGTGCATTCGGCAAAGATGCCTTACACTTGCTTAAGCAGCGCTGACTTCTTGATTCTGGCGTCGGCGCCTCTTAGCCTTTAATCTAGCAGCTTGTTTAGCATAGCGGAAGCTAAGATTCTTTTGGCATTTTGTCGCTCAGTGTCCAAAAGTACAGTCGGAAACTATCGTCACGTGGTTGAGATGGTAAAGGAAGCAGAACACCACACGTAAGTATGAAACACTTTATTGGGCGAACTTAAGTGTCCAGAAAGAAATGAAGTGACACAGCCAGTGCAACAATAGCCTCGAGCAAATAGTCGTTCATCGGTTATCAAAAAGCTTGCTTACTGCTCAATGTGTCAGCTTGTTTACATGTGTCACAGTACAGCCTACTGGAAATCCCAGCACCGCCTATCATAAAACTTATTATGGGAATTCTGGAAATGCTTATGATTACGTTACGAAATACGGTGTACAGAGTGGTCCACTTCCACCTTAAACACCGCACCGTGCGGCCAGCGCTCAACAGAGCGCCGCTCGCGGGCGTTTGGGTAGCCTACACTTACAGCAGCTGAACTTATACCAGGTAATCAGTGCACCAAAGAAGCGCTGCTGACAAATTCTTAGTTCGGTATACATGCGCTGAATGAAGCTTCCCTTTTTATCGCTAGGTGAGCACGACGCGGAGACCTTTCTGTGAGCCTTCAATTCGCAGCGCACTCAAACTTGCCTTTGTTTATTGTCGACTTTGTGTCGCCAAACAATTGTGATGAAACAATTGTGTGAGTCGCGGGAATATTCTAACTGTTCGGCACAAAGCAGCTGAGTAGCTTAGTTCTTAAAGTGTCAGCGCGGCTTCGCGATCTTACTCATGCACGGGCGGAGGCTTATTGCGCGTGAGATCACATGCAGAAAAGAAAATAAACACTAGGAGCAAGAGCAGCACGGAACGAGGCGCAATCGCTGTGCTTCTCGAGAACCATGGCGGATTCTCGAGTTACACGACCATGGCAAGAACAAAGTTAGCTTCACCGTAAAGCAAGCGCGATTCGGCGGAGCCACCACGCGTTAGCAAAGGACTCGGCGAAGGCCCCATCTACAGCTGTCACTGCGCTTGCGCGCTAGTTCCCCAAGCGCCCGCGAGAGGCGCTCCGCGGAGCGCTAGCCGCAGAGTGCGGTGTTTAAGGTGGAGGTCGCCTCTGTACATCCTCGCAATTTTATTGCGATAGCAATTATATGGACAGTCTCGGCTGGATTTTGCCGTCGCCGTCACGTCGCCGCCGTCATGCACCGTATATGTATAAGTATGTATATATATATAAAGGCCCCAAAGAAAAATAACTCAGAAAAATGCTTCCGAAGCGCGGAATCGAACCAGGGACTTCTTGCTCCGCAGCGAGCGGCGCTATCCACTACGCCACGAAACGCAGATCCTCCACATAGCTAACGGCGAGCGTTATATACACACCATTTAGCGCTGGACGGACTCAGAGACCAGAAGGCGATAATAAGCGTTTCTTCATTACCAGCGAGGTGGCGCTAGGAGCCCGACGGGCGCATTTAAAAGTCGTCGGCGAGCTCGCTCGCTTCTTCTTATATTTGCGCATGGGAGAACCTTGCCCTTCCGCTGTCTGCTCGCGCGGTTTTCTCGTGGCGCGGGGTAGAGGAATGTTTCACGCTTTCACCGTGATGTCCGCGCTCATGTTACGGCGCGTACGAATGTCACTCGAGCTCAGGGACGCCGCTAAACGAACAAACAGAAGATGAGCGCGAACTATCAAGTGTCACAGCTCGACACTTGAAGCGCGCTAGTTTCCTTCGCTGCTTCGGCCGTCTTTGCAACAGAAGCGCTGTTCAAACTGAGAGTATCCATTGGCGAGCCTCACTTCGTATAGCCTTAGTTCCTTGCTATCGCATTCATTGCTTCGCCCTTGCGGCGAAACTGTGACTTTTTTTAACAGTACTGCGGGAGCGCTGAGCGCGAAATATGGCAGCGTCTAATCTTCTGGAAAGGTAACAAGATCTCCCGACGATGCACAGGCACAAGAAGCTCACTGAACTGCTAGCGCCGTCTGCTACGCCGTTTACTCCAACACATCTTTAAGTCATCTTAGGCAAATGACGCCGTAGAACGCAGCACAACGGAGAAATGGTATGCGCAGGCGCGCAACGCGCAGCTAGTGTAAGTGCCCTCGGCTGGTTCTTGCCGTCGCACATATATATATATATATATATATATATATATATATATATATATATATATATATATATATATATATATATATATATATATATATATATATATATAGAAGAGAAAATACACAACTAAGCGGTTATCTTAATTTTATTTACCAACGGTTTCGACCGGAGGACAGGTCTTCGTCAGGGCTTATGAGCAAATACAGCGCTCTGCGAACATTCAAAATCGTCGTGGTCACTCTTAGTTGAAGGAAGGAAAGGGAGGAAATAATAAATCAGTCAAGTTGACAGCGGTGACGTATAGTGTGTCAAATAGTTCCTCTCGGCTCATTCGCTGAAGCAAGCAAAGAAGAGAATGGGGAAATAAGCGCCGTTTCGGCAGAGTAGAGCAGGTGCCGTAGATGCGGGCGGGAAAAAAAATAAATAATAGAAATGGCAGAAGGGCAGCAAAACGCAGAGCGCGGCTTCCGCGGCGCGCCTTTGAAGGTCGCGGGGGGCATTGTTGCTTTGCTCGAGTGGCAGCAATTACTTGCCGCGACGGGTGCATCCGTGGCAGAGCAAGCCCCGATCCCGCGCCTTTTGCGGTCACTTCCAGAGGGGAAAAGGGGGGGGGGGGGTCGGTGTTCTTTGTCGCTTACCCGTTGCGTGTGTGCGGGGGCACAGATTGTGCCTGCGCACGAGGCCGTTTGTGAACTACACGTTAACCCTCGTGTCTGTGTCGAAGTGGCGGCGTGAGTACAAGAATCCTGCCCTGTTAGCGCGGCTCCCCGAGGCGCCTGTGGTTGAAAAGATGTAGTGCGTGTCAGCCTATCCGATTTAAAAAATGAATTAATAAGTTAAGAAAGAAAGGAAGAAAATTAGAATAAAACGAATAAAACGTTGCAAAAATATAATAATAAAAAGGCAAAGGAAAAGGTGTGGGAAAGGCATACATTGAATACTGAAAAGTCGGGAGAAAATAAAAAACAAGAACATGTCAACAAAAAAGCACATAAGTACAGAATATGCAAAGGTCTCCGGTCGGTCCGCTCCCCCAGATACTTGTGCGATACTCCATTTTAACATACAGCACGAATTACAACGGTCAGGATTCATTTCCCGTCTACTAACTCTTGCATGACCGAAGAAACGAGAGGTCCCCCATGTTTTCATTTATGCCGTGGACTCTTTGTTCCCGTTCACGAGCACTGCGGAAGCCTGACCGCTGTAATTCGTGCTGTATGTTAAAATGGAGTATTGAACAAGTATCTGTGGGAGCGGATCGACCGGAGACCTTTGCATATTCTGTACTTATGTGCTTTTTTGTTGACATGTTCTTCTTTTTTTATTTTCTCCCGACTTTTCAGTATTCAATTACTGAATTACTCTGTGTAACATGACTGTCATGCCACGAGTCCCAAATGTGCGCGCTTTAATCTATGTCGACTGCGTGTGACCGCTATCCTATGAGGTCATTCTTGCAATCGATAAGTTCCTTGAAACTATCTAACTTAAGCGTGTTTATAAGAAAACCCACCACGATGTACTTGTTACTTTGACAAAGTCTGGTCCACCAAAGAAAAATATTTCAGCAAAAGTTTCTCCTAAGCGCGGAATTGAACGGGCGACCTATCGCTGCGCAGTGCGCAGCGTCAGACGGATACGCCACGAGACGTACGTCTTTCTGCATGCTAACGGCGACCTATTTATATACGCCCGTTACTTCAGCCTGCTTTCTTGGTCACCAGCGAGATGGCGCGAAGGACGCGAGGGGCGCGCTTTAAAGGTCGGCGCCCTACGCGCTGCGATGAGCGCGCGCCTCATGGCTCGCAAGGTGCACATTACCCCACAGGCCATGGTCGCCTGCGCGCGCGCTTACCTAGTCAGGGGGGTGGTTGGTATATGTAATGCTTCACCGCGATGTGTGTGCTGAAGTTACAGAGCGTACGAAGGTCACTTCGCTCGCTGCAGCGGCCACGTGTGGGAAAGGAGCGCGCTGTTTAAACCGAAAGAAATAACAACTGTGACAGTTGTTAGTTCGCGCTCGTCTTGTGTATACCTGTGCGTTCGTTTCGTGCGTCTGTCTACGTGTTTGGGTAGCGCGCTTTAATTGTCCAACTGTGACATAAGTTAGTTGGCGCTCATCCTGTGTGGCTTCTTTTCGTGCGTCCTTTGCGCTTGAGCGACGCGCTAGAAATTTCGAGCTGCTTTTCGTGCTTCGCGTTACATTCCAATTTGTTGCTATCACATTCATTGCTTCGCCGTTGCGGCGAAACTGTGACTTTTTTTATGAATGTCATACACATCCACCTGGAAAGCGTGAGCGTCGAGGAGGCCGAGACAGGCCCAGAGACGTCGCCCTTGTTGGGCATCGATGTAGCAGACAGTGCTCGCAGTTCAGTGTGCTTTTTGCGATCGCGCATCATCAGCAGATCTCGTTACTTTTCGAGAATTATAGACGCTGACATATCCCGCACTGTTAAAAGGTTGTGCGTACATGCTGGTAACAATGGTGGGCAACGTGGGACACTTTAAAGAAGTGACACACTCAGTGCAGCGATAGCCTGGAGCACAATCGCAGCGCACTTAGTGAAGCGATAGCCTCAAGCGTAGTCTCGGGCGTCAGCAGTGAGGCGAAGCCACTAGTAGTTTTCTTGTAACCTCGATAGCGTGTTAGTCGTAATGCAAATCTCACAGAACCTCTCGCCATAATGCTGAAGCTATGCCGACGAGGTAGATGGCTTGCATTAGCCAGTTCTTCCTTACGTGAACGTCCTTTAGCAAGAAAAACGACGCAAGTCATCGCCTGAATACCTCCGGAACAACGGCTGTCTTGCCCTCGACGTATTCCACATGTTCCCTGAGTTCCGAGTCAGCTCGCTGTCGTTAAGCGAATTTGGCGGCACCCACAAGCAGTCATCGTCCTCGTCAACGTGCGGCGGCCTGCTGACGGGTGCGCGAGCCAGGCAGTCGGCGTCACAGTGATTTCGTCCGGACATGTAAACAACGGTAATGTCGAATTCTTCAAGTCTCAGACTCCACCGTGCGAGGCGACCTAAAGGTTCAAGGGAGGGCCTGCCGCAGAAGTAAGGGCGAAACATTGTTGTAACCCAGATGATGGCACGGCACTCCTTTTCTGTTCTGGACTGGAGTAGTTGGCTTCGGCCTTGGATAGCGACCGGATAGCATAACTGATAACCCTTCCTTGTCCGTCAGTTCCCTGCGCAAGGACGGTGCCGAGTCCAAGTGCATCGGTGTGGACTTTCTTATCGTCGTATTCGTCAAAATTTGCAAGTATCGGAGGCGTTTGCAGGCGTTGTTTCAGTTCTTGAACTAATTCAACTTGCCCCATTTCCCACTCGAATTCCACGTCGGTCCTAGTGAAGTGCGTTAGTTGGTCGACGATCCGTGAAAATTCCTTGACGAACCACCTGTAATAGACAACAAGCCGAGAAATATGCGTACAGCATTCTTGCCACTGCGCTGCATTCTTGCCAAGGCAGCGATTGCAGCTTTTTTCCGCGCGTCTGGGCCAGGGGCCGGATAGTTTTATATTTCCAACGTACGCAGCAATAATATGGTGCAATTATGTGTAGAAATAAAATGTGCTCTTCAATATTTCCTTTTGTTGACACCCTATCAATTTATTTCGTCGCTTCATTCGTTGCGCCGACAAGCGGCGCTTTCGTTCTTATCTGTTCTGCTGTCATTCTGTTCGTCTGCTCCTGCCGCTTTCACTGTGTGCACGTGTAGAATGCTTCTAATATGGCCTGAAGTTGAAAATTTTGTTGTCTGTGAGCGCGAATGTGCTCAGAATATCAGATGAACTAACATAAGGACACAAGGCGTGTTGCGTTGCTTTGTGGTGCGACAACTCTAGGAGAAACAACACAGCTAAGTTTTCCCGTTTCCCAGCGGACGACAGGTAAGCAGACTTTTTTATTCGGCGTTGCGCTGAAGCAAGCGCTATCCTTATCAATAGAGCTACAGGACGAACAAAAAAATTTGCCCCTGTTGCTTTACATTGCTTTTTTTGTACAGCTGATCTTTTAGTATTGTTAAGCATGTGAAGCTACTTGTCGACAGCTTCTCATGAGCCAATTGATGCCAGCTGAGGCGCAGACAAAAAAAAAACGCCAGGCCTGCGCTGAAACCGCAGCACAGTCACAGCGAAAGCTGGAAGAGCGGCGTTTCAAGAGCCCGTTGTAAGCTCTCTTGGGGCTACAATACAAGTACACTAGAAAGGTACCCACTACGCCATAAATCAAATTTTCGTGAAGTTGGGAAGCGCCTACTAAGCCATTATTCGTCATTCTGCGGAGTGCGAGGCACCAGCTACACGTCTGTAAGGGATTATGTGCACTTTTGTTGACGCGACGACTGATGACGATGAAGAATTACGGCTCAGCCCTTTGTAATGGGTTGGAAGCTTTAAACGGCCCAACAGTTATGTAATTTGCACTGGGTGACGCCCGGTCGCTATTTCCCTCTGCCGTCATGCTGTATAACATACGCTGACGTGGGAGAGAGACGGGGGAGGGGTGCGAAGAACTTTACTGAGACCCCGAGGAAATGGATCATGCGCTTATGGGCTTCCTTGGCAACCAACACAAGTGCACTTGCGAGGAACCCACTACGCTATAAATCATTGTAATTTTTGAGAAGTAGGGCAGCAGGCACTGTGCCATTTTTCGTCATTCTACGGAGAGCCGTGCTATCTGCTAAACGCATGCAAGGCATTATGCGCACTTTGTTGATGCTGTGCCTGATGACGACGAAGAATTATGGCAGAGACCTTTGTAATGGGTTGGAAGCAATCAACAACCTACTCGTTGCGCAATTCGCATTGTGTGACGCCTGGTTATAGAATTCGCGTTGTGCGACGCTTGGTGCTTATTTTACTCTTCTACCACGCTATATTGCATATGCTAATGTGGTTCGTTCCCGACACGAAGCCTGTATAGGACCTTTTTGCAAAGCAGTTTCAACCACCGGCATGGCTCAGAGGTTGAATACTGGGATCACACGCAGAGGACCCAGGTTCGAACCTCGTTCCATCCTGGAATTTTTTCTTATTTCGTTTTTTTTTTCTTATTTCGAGCGATACTGGTTACGGGCGGCGGCGGCGGCGGCGGCGGCGGCGGACAACTACGGCGCCAAAAACGGCCGGTGAAATGATCTCATTACAGCTTTCGCTGTAAAAGTTCGCTACGGTATCGGGTCGGTTAGTGGTTTTTCTCTCTTTTTTTCACTAGAATAAAGCTTGCAAATTAGATCTGCCGAGATGTGCTTAAACGCTTCCTCGAGGAACGGGTTTGACTTCAGCACATTCCAGCGACCACTTTCTTGTAGTGACGTTACCACCTTTGAATGTTTAATAACACGACAGAAGCCACCAAAATCATCTACGTAGCAGTGACCACTTGCCTTCCTTAGGAGAAGTTCGAGTTACCTGCGCGACGGCCGAGCTGCGCTTCACTTTTCAACCTGCGCTAAGACACATTTTTCTTTTTGTCTTTTTTTCGCAGTCACAATATTTGTTTCGCTTTATGTGTTCTTTATTGAATCCATGGTGATATTTCTTCCATTTTCTATGCGTGGCGTATGGCGGAATTACCCCAAAAGGGGAGACCTCGCGGGGCTTCCATCAAAGCAAATTTATGTACATCGGCTACCGCCTCTGCTCGGACCACTTCACCGAATGTGCTTACGCCGACTATGCCAGAACACGGCTGTTGTTGACGGCTGCTCCCAGAATTGCAGTGGAATTGGTGTCCCTGATCAATGAAGGTAAGAAAACAAGTTATTAGCGGTTGCGACTACCTTTGCGTCTGTAGTTCATTTTCGCACACCTTATTATGTAACGCATAATTCAATTGCCATATTTAAGCGTGAGTTCAGGGTGTGTCCTTTATTGAATTTTATGCTACCACCTCAAATTACAATTACCTTTCTTCGTTGACTACCTAAGCATGACTTATATGTATACTATTTTCAAGGACCCTCCTGGGCTGAAGCCACGGCTGCTTCGGCTCAAGACCACCTGGGCCAAAACAGGCGTAGCCGCCGTGGCATGTATGCACAGGCCGGCTTGTTGCGTTTGAGAATTAAGGTATGGGCGCTCACTTTCGCTTGTGTAGTGGACTAGAAAGCTAGCGGCGAAAGGTTGATGAACCAAATGCCGGTTACGGCGCAAAAGTTAACAGTATGGAGAACATTGTTTTTGTTTTTTTTTTTTCATGTCGTCTGCTACGGCTACGCGTGACGTTACGCCGCGAAATTTCTTCCGTGTACTCCCAGAAATTGTGTGATTTTCGTTTTTTTTAGCAGCGGTACTGTTTAAGTTCGGATCATACCCGTGTCATCGCGAAAAAAAAAATCACTATGATCATGAACCATCACGCGCTCTCTCCGTGCTCTTCTTCATCTCGTGCTTCGCTGCCAGAACACGAGCGCCGACTTGCCTGGCGTGGCATGGAATAACTCTAGTGGGCGAGAGAACGACCACAGAGGGAGAGAAGTGGAGAGAAAAAACGGGAACGAATGAGAGAAATTAAGCTCGGAAAACTCCGTTAGTCGTGAACAAAAATTGCCATCATCATTTACTGGCACGGGCTCTCTTCCTCCTCAACTTCCTCTTCCGCTTCGCTCCCATAACAGGCGCGTAAATTTTTCCGGCGTCCGATGCAAGAATTCTGTTGGCAGACAGAACGAGTACAGTGAGATAGAAGAAAGACAGAGAGAAAAAGATAGGAAGAAAGAGAATAGAGAGAAAGAAAGAGAGCAAGAAATATATAGAGAGAAATAGATGTAATGAACGAGGATTCAAGAAAAAAAGAGACAGGAACGAAAGAAGAGAAAAAGGAGGATAATAATAAAGAGAAACCTAGAACGCAGCCCAGCTCCGCACTTCCTTCAGGCGCACTAGTGCGCACCATTAGTGCGAAGCTACCTTAATTTTTTTTATTGGTCAATCATGTGCTGTGCATAGTGTTCCTGATTGCTGGCGCAGCTAAATATGCGAATGTTTTCTCTTCATCTGTAATGAAATGTTACCCGTAACATTTCATCACAGGTGAACATGTTACCTGTAATAGTATAAATGTCACCTGTATATGTTACCTGTAACATAACGATGTTACCTGTAATAGTATAAATTACAAGGGCAAAGCTATAAGTGATGCTTCTGCCATAGCAAGCTCTTTCTGTTACTATTTTTGTGACGTATACAACAGCCGTCAAAAAGCTTCCGCTTAGCCAATGGACACGACGTAATCGCTCTTTCTTCATGTTTCCTGTAACTGCCGATGAAGTATGTTCTGTTGTATTAGCTCTTAAGAGCACCAGTGCTGGTTTAGGTAACATTTCTTTTTTCCATCTGAATATTGCTGCACCTTTCCTTTCTGAGACAACGTTAAAATTAATCGTAATTTCAAAAGCGGCGTTTTCCTAGTACACTAAAAAGGCCGAAATTATTCCGATATTTCAGAAAGGTGATAAATCTGAAGTGTCTAATTACCGTCCTATTTCTATTCCACCATCAATTAGCAAAATTGTCGAAAAGTATTTGTAAACGGTTAAATGCTTATATAAAAAAGTTCAATTTATTAAATCCCTGTCAATTTGGTTTTCCTACGGGCAGTTCGACTAACTTGAGCTTTATTATCCTTTACAGACTACTTCGTCACTCACTTGACAATGCAATTTTGTTGCATCCAGTTTTTTGGACTTAACATTGATACGATTAATCACAACATCATTTTTGTAAAGTTGGAGTCACTTGGATTACTGGTCCCGTATTAACCTTATGAATGTTACTTGTTTAACAGAGCAAACAGTATGCTTGGTGTTTATTCTAATAACAAATTATAATCAAGGTGTACCGCAGGATCTATACCGGGTCCCTTACTTTTTTTCCATTTATATTATTCATATACCATCACGTTTTACCTCGCACAGTGTGTGCTGTAGCTGATGACACTACCATTTCATATCAAAATATTCTACCCGCCTTAGATCCTCCAAACTAACAGTGAACTTGAACGAATTGTTGAGTGGTATGTTTCAACCAATTATCATCAGTCCTAACAAAACAACTAGTATGATCTTCAGAAATATTCACAAAATACTGCCAAACAGACCTGATTTAAATTTAGATGACCATATATACCGAACTCTTAAATCTGTGTCTTTCCTGGGCATTAAACTAGATTTAACCTTAAGTTTTCTGATCGCATTGCTTTCATTAACATAAATGTACATTTGGGATAACAGCACAACTTAGATCAAAATCATATTTCTCTAAAGCTGAGTTATTATCATTATATTTTGCCTTCATTCACAGTCACATCATCTACGGCATTGCTCCTGGGCTAATACGTATCACTGCCATTATCATATTCGGCACTTCCAAAACCAACCATTCGCATCATTGCTAACAGCAACTTCTTCACCAATGCGTCTCTATACTGGCGTCTCCATTAATGCGTCTCCATTACCTCCATACCAGTAAGCTGGTATACCAGCTTACTGAGCGTTGTCTGGGCCAACACCATACTTGCTAATGACACGGCCCATAAACAGGAGCTCACAATACGCGAAGCGGGCCTTTTTCTTGCTTCAAGGTGAGTCCTGATGTCGTGATTTCATGAAGTGCAGATTCCAGGCGTTGGGAGGTTCCTCGAAGTTTAAGCAAGCAGTAATCCGTTGGCACTAGCAAGGCTGTCTGGCCCACTTCAAGTCTGACAGTCTCCTACCATAACGCCTTGAAAAGTCGCAGGGGCAGAGAAAGACCAGCGCGGGCATGACCCTGAACTTCAACAGGCCGCCTGCTGTTACAAAGACCGTCTTCTCTTGGTCACCTTTGTCAACTTTATTTCCTGGTAGCCGGTCTTGAGGTCCATCGACGAAAAGTACTTTGCTTTGTGGAGTATACACAGGGAGTCATCTTTAAGTGGTAAGTATACACGTCCATCCTCTTGATTTGTTGAGGCGACAGAACCGACGCAGAAACGCAGGGTTTCATCTTTCTTCTTCACTATCGCCGAGGAGAGCTGCCACGGGAGACGGCTCTCGGACGGCAGGATCCTTTCATCGCGTAGCATTTCATCGACTTGTTTCCGTGTCCTGCAATACAAGGACTGCTCCTTGTCATTGTTGAAAATTCTAAAGACCCCAGTCGCAAAAGATCTCATTATAACAAAAGAAAGTGCCGCACCAATCTGCCAGAACCCGTACCGAGTTTCTACGCATGAACGAGGTGCAGTAAAGACTGCATACATCGGAGGGCTCGGAGTGACATCAAATGCTGGTTGTGGACCAGGGTTCATCGAGGCAGGTTCGGCAGCATCGAAGAGGGCGAATGTATTGCCGGCGTCCATGAATTCACCCAGGTAAGCCACCGTGGCACCAATGCTGATGTGCCTGTATTAGTGGCTCAAGTTTCTGAACAATATCTTAACTTTTCCACGGCGCAGCTCGGCTATGTCTCTGTCGACGCAATCTGGCGGTTCAGGAGTAAGTGCTGGTCGCCCTCGATGACTCCTTCTAAGTCTGTGGGTTCTTCGTTGAAGACAGAAATGACGACGCTGGAAAGCAGCAGAACGGTGACCTCCGTGCCTCGTCCGCGGACGTCGCGGACGGAAAATGCCAAGCTCTTTTTCGCATTCGGATTCGCGCGGAATAAGACAACAGATTTAGCCGAAGGTGCCATTATCGGCTGGCAACAAGCGCTGCTTTTTCTTTTTCTCGTATGGAACTCCATCTTCAACTTAAAAGAAACTCTGCGCCATAGACGGAAACATAAAAACCTTCAATAATTTTGCTAGCGATGAATGTGTTTTCGACTTTCAGACTACTCGCGCCATCTAGAGAAAAAAAGAACAAGCAAGCATTCGCACATTATTATGACCTCTGGGATTTGGTAGCACTCACGCTTCCGCAGATCACCGAGCTCATGTTCTGTTAATAGAGGCACTCGCTAAGCCTACAGCTCTCAGAAAACGAGTACGGCGCTCGGAAACAGTACGAAATTGTCATGGATACGTTGCCGGCGAAGCTTGAGGACACAAACCTAAAGCCGACACAATCGTCAGTTTGGGGCTAACAGCCCCCGCAATGCGCTACGAAGAGCTTAAAGATTCGAAGCGGGCAGCTCTCGCTCCAGACAGTGCCGCCATGTTTTTTTGCTGCGGCGCGTCCGTGTACTCGCTTCGTCCGTCGTCTGGATGTGCTTTGCAGCCGGACGGGCGGCGGAACGATCGTCCGCGGACGAGATTTCCGCGGAGAAGTCCGTCGTGTGGATACACGCTAAGCGTGCGCTGCGAATACGATGGAGTTATGTGTTACAGAGCCCATGCCGTGGATGGAACTGTTTATAACACGGAAGTGTTTTATGACGGGGTCCATCAACACTTCAGTGACGGATTTCCGCCACGGAAATGACATCGAAAAACGTTCCACGATCAGATAGCAAAGAAAAAGTTCCGTCAACGCGCATCGAACGCAGGACCCGCAACAACAGATGCCGGGCACGCTACCCACTGCGCCACGGTTTTTTTTTTTTGCTTTATCGCCTGTTTCCCGACACGAATTACATCACAAAAACATAGAACAAATAACAACAAATGGTGTGCGTCCTACGAGACAGACATCAATTTTAAAATTCCTTGAGCACTGTCAAGGGTTCCACCCTCGTTAACCACTCAGGTACGAAATCCCGCGTTTTCTACAATTCCACAAATTTCGACATGCGCTCTCGAAAGTACATTCTTGCGGGCCTTGCATCTGGATCGCGGTGAAATCCCGTCATACGGGCCCGCCATAGACAGTGAAGGCCGGTTAACATTATTAAGTCTAACGGCAATCCATCCCCATTATCTATTGGGAGAAACCTGATGCCATATGGATCTAAGGGGAATTCCTTCTTGATTGTCCTCTAGTAAATCCTAAAAGTACAAGCCCTCCCAGCAATGTAAGAAAACATGGTCAATAGTTTCTGGCTTATTTCAGATAAGACAGTCTGAGCCACAAGGTAAGAAAAAACCACGCTCCTCAAGAAATACCTTGACATGCAATGTGCCTGCGTGAAGCTTTTAAAAAAGAAGGACTTCGTGGAAGGCGCCACTTGCATTCTTCTTTGTTTTTTTTGGTTACAGACTCTAGAGGCGGTGCAAGCGCGCTTTTTACATCTAACACTCTCCCGGTCATCGAGGTGGTGTTGCCCTCTGGGAGCGGTAAAGTAAAGTAATTCGTCATTAATATGGCCTCCGCGATTAACACCTGCAACGCGTTACACGTCAATCCCATTCGGCAAGTTTTCAATGGAAGTTTATTTTGTCGATGCCTTAACATACCGCGAGGTGGCGATCTTAGCCCAAGCGTCGTAAGAGAGTCGGCCTCGCTCATACCATCACGCTAATCCAAACCAAAAATCACAGCATATCCACGGACTGAATGATGATGAGTGGGCGAAGCTGCGGAGGTTCATCGGTAAACCGTGAATCTTCCGTGAATTCTGCCCAGTACATCATCACCGACGTGAGATCGGGTGCGTTTATACTAAAGGTTAGATGAGTTATGACGACTTGCAGCTCACTTTAATTTTACATGTACGCTGTGAATTTTCATTGTTTAGAAAACCATTGCTTTGGAAAAATCTGGCGTCTTTCGTTAAGCAGCTGGCCTCTTTTCGTTTTGCTTTAGAAACATCTGGCGTTATTTCGTTTTGCTTTTACAAAACATCTCGCGTCTTTCGTTGGTTTATTTCATCAATCAACGGCGTTTTGAACAAAATTTTTATTGTTTAATCACGCACAGGAGAAACCTCACGAGGCACTACCTTGGAGGTAAACAATGGCTGCTAATGGGAATGAGAGATAGAAGAAGTCGGCTTTTAGCTAACACTTACGCTTCTACTTCTACTAACGTTTCCTACTGGAACATGCCAATGGCTGCTAATGGGGAATGAGAGACAGAAGAATTCGGCTTTTAGTTAACGCGCACGCTGCGAATTTTTTATTGTTCAACAACGCACAGGAAAAATCTCCCACCGGCACCACCTTGGAGGTCAAAGCGTAAGACTTGTTACGGACTACGACTACTACTACTGCTACTACTACGACGACGACGACTACGAGGGACGAACGGGTGCCGCCTTAAAGGGGTCATGAAGCACCCCTTGGGCTGATTGAAAAAACACATCCTGCGGAAAGCTGACACGGCTATGAACTGCTCTGCCAAATATTACAGTCGTGCGCGCCGCGTAATGGCCACAAGCGGAGCGCGAAGTTGCCGTTTCCCCAGGCACCCTCTTTTCAAACAGAGGCCGGTTCTCACTCTCGTCGGTGGGCGGGGCGTCTGTCCGCTGTACGTCGCAGAGACATAGCACGCTTATTGGCCGATAGCCGACGTAAATCGAGAGCGGCGTTCGGATCAGATGCGCTTCTTGCCGCGGGGTGCCGTCACTTGCCGGCGCCCTCCTCAGTACACGGTAGCCGCACTCGCGCACGCGAATCACAGCGGGAGAGCGATCGCGTTTCATGACGCGCGCTGGCGTAACTTCTTTCCCCCATGCCATCCCTCCCTGTCTAGCTTCCAGTGCGCTCGTCGGCACGAGAAAAGAGAGAAAGCGCTGGGAGCGTGCGCCAAACCCCCGTAACTCCGCTGATTCTTGACGGATTCGAGAAATTTTTGCGGCAATCGATTCGGGAGGCAGTACACTCCGATACTGAGGCCATTAGATCATTACTTGGAAAAGTGGTTCATGACCCCTTTAAGGAGCTTCGCCCCTAAAATAGCTCTGCGACGCGCGCCTGCCTCACCTGGCTGTTATACCGCGTTTCCCACTCACGCGGCCGGGAGGCGGCACGACGCACTTTGCGTTTCCCTCTAGTCCGTCCGCTGTGTTCAATCACGTTTTAACATGACGCGGGATGGCGACCAAGTTCCGCATTCAATATGCGGCGCTCTTCTGGCTATCACACCTCGTTCTCTGATTACGCTTTCACCGTTAGCTACTACAGCTACCACAAGGTTTTGTGTAATCATTTAACATGAACGTTAGTGGTCGGGATGGAGATGTACCACCAGTCATCAAAGTGGGTGTATGCACGTTAACGGTGCTTAGCTGCCAGACATCAATATAGATTGTGCAAACTCTCTTATATCAACATACAGTAAACATTCAGTTACTTCTGTAAGGGCACGCTTTACTTTCGCGTTATTCCGATTCCTATGACGGAGGGATCAACCACCTTTTTTTCCGCAGATAATCGCACTAAAGTTTCCCGTGATTGTGGACCGTAATATGCTGTTCGGAACAGCGCACGGTAATGCAAAGCCGCCCTTGGATGTGGGAGAAAAGAACGCAATATTTCAAAAAGATACGTGAAGGAACGCGCAAGCATATCGTGCATGAAAACCAAAATGACAACACAAAATCCGCGCGATAAATTACGTCCCCAACGTATTATAAACAAGCAGTATGCAGTAAAAGAGCGTTACTGGGGCCGCTCTCCTTGTATACAGTTGAACGATGCGATCAGTATTTTTGTTTCGTTTGCGGCGCACCGCTAACGCACATGTCCATGCCTTGTTAAGTACCGCAAGGGCGAAGCAATGAATGCGATAGCATCAAATTGTTGTGTTACACGAAGTGAGGCTCGCAGCTAACTGTTTTGTATGCGATCTCGCGTAACTACAAAGCGCTGGCGTAAGAAAATACGGCCGATCCAGAGAGAGAGGGAGAGATGCTCTCCGCATAGTCACTTCGTGTTCAGAGAGCAGCCCGTAGAAGAGTATACGAGCCGCCCGCTGTGATGGCTGTCGAGATAGCGCGTGCGCCAGCGATCGCGACCATGCCCTTGGATTAAAACTTTAAAGTTGGTGCTCGCGCGACCCCCCCCCCCCCTCGCGTCTTTTTATGCTCGGTAAAGATGGGCGGGGCGTTTCCTGTCTGCTTCAACAGCTGGCCTCCCGAGCGGGGTGATGTTATCGCATGCACCCTCCGAGCGCCGGAAATGGGCCGGCTCGTTTGATCTCTGCTTCGGCCGTGTTCGTCGCCCCCACTCGCGCGCTTTTACCCGCGGTAGAACATACGATGCGCAGAGGGATCTTACCAATTTGGACTTCGTACAGGACATGACGGCGATGGCGACAGCAAAAACCCGTCGAGACTTTCCATATAATTCCTATCGCAATGAAAACTATCAAACACGCCTTTGCTAAGGGTGTAGAGATACCTGTGGCCAAAAAAATGAGCCCAGGAAAACAGCACGGCGTTGAACTGGTTGCTCAGAAACAGCGTGGTTTTGATATCTGACGCGTGTTTATGAAGAGTGTTCACAATCGCAGTGCGAAATACAATGGAGATGTATTGCAGTGTACTGGTACCTTAGAAGTTTGAAAGTCACACCTCCTCAGCAACGAACGCTTTAGATGAACGCCTATGCTAGAGGCAGATCTGCTTTGCGACGTGGTGCGCCTCTTGAAGCTGCTGTCTGCATGAGTTTTTAAGCGCGCAGAACTCCGATATTGTGTTCTCGTCATTTCGTGGCAGTAGAGTGAGGTCCACTGTCCAGTCGGCACTGGACGCTGAAAGAAACGGCTGCATTTTCTTGGTCCGAAAGCTCCGCCAACGCTGCTCCGCCTCTCCGTGGCCTCTCCATACGGAGACGCTAGCATACGTTTCCGCGCCTGCGCCCAGCAAGAAATGGCGGAGGCACGCAATGTTTCCGGAGCACCAAGCATTACGATTACAGTAAAACATCGCTGATACGATCACGGATCGTACGAATTTCGGGGAGATACGAATTTTTGTTTGGTCCCGGCCAGGGCCCATTCGCCTGCAATGTATTCGAGTACGATTATTGCGAACCCATCTTCACCCCGCTACGTTTGATACGAACGTACGCTAGCGCACAGGTACCACCAGGTGCTGCCCGCGCTGTCGCGGAAGATGCGGCAATCACGCGCGGTCGCGGGCATGGGCACTGCGCGACCATCAACGGCGCGTCGTTGCCTCCGAGATTGTGCGCGCGAATCTTGGAGGCCTTTATGTGCCTTCGCGTTTAGATTACAGATGGCGTTGACGTCGCGTTTCTTTTTTTTCCGACGCGTTGACGCGTGCTGCCGCGCTCCAGGCAGCAGCGTCCTTGTACTGTGTTAACACATGCCTGCCACGTCGTTGCAAGCCATGTTCTCGCAATCAGACGTTCTATGAAACAAAACTGAAACTTGGGCTGCGGGTCCATCATGAAGTCCCGTGAAAGGTGGACGAAGACCCCAAGAGACGAAGCGGGCGGTCTTGCCGAGGAGCTAGGCCTCGCAATGTACGCGCACACATGCCAACTCTCCGATTTGCACGGGAGACTCCCACATTTTGAGCAAACCACCCATTTGTGCGGGCACAGCTGTAAATCTCCCGAAAAGCACCCCTAACACTACTACGCTAACAAGGTAACAGCAATAAAGGACGGCGATTCTAAAATTTTCTGGTCTTTATATATCGCGTGCAAAGCGCTTCCTAAAGTAACTTCCGCCGCAATAGTCTGGTGTCATGCAGAAAATCGTAGTGAGATTAGGAAGGGGCTACTAGCGGTCACGGGTCACAACACATCTGGTTCATTGATTATACACGCGCGCACGTACCGCATATTTACGAGTACAAGTATGATGGTTGACGTCTAAAAACTTTACTGGCAATCATTTAAAGCTGTTCATGACGTCGGTGCGGCCCTGGGAAACACTAAAGCAAAACGTATGCCAACTTTCGTTCGTCGCATACTAATTTTCCATGTTTTCTGGTGATACGAATTTCGGATGATACGAATATGTTGGGTAACCCCACGAGATTCGCATCACCGGGGTTTTACTGTATTTCAAATTTCATGCCATTGAAACTGGCTTTCTTTGTAACATCTAACTGTGATTTTCTTTTTTAACTAGTACATGTGTAGACGACCGCCACCGTCACACACGACACTCGAATAAGTGTGTAAAACAAAATGATGAGAGCACCGAATATGCAAAATAATGCCCCTTCGCCATAACAAACTCTGTGTAGCCCACTCCATCGGATACTTTTTTTTATCACACACGCAATAGTGCCCAGGAAAAGTTATAAAGAACTATTAGAAGTTTTATTATTATTACTGAGGATTCGTTTTCCATATTCGGGCGCGCACGTTGATGACCGGTGAAGCACCTGTAACGGATAAGACATCATTGTTACTGCAATGACATGAATTCGTAGACATATAGCGCGACATAATCATCATAAGGTGTGAAAAAGGTGAAAGTTGACAGACCAAAAAGGTGCACCGAGACAGCACGGCTTTGAGCAGTTTCGAAGACCGAAGCTCCCTCGGAACCTCTTGCTTGTCGCTTCCAGTGAAGGCATCCGTGTCGTCGATGACAGCAGCCTACGTAGCGGAGCACAGGAGGACAAACCGCGTTGAAAAGGGCATTTGCATAACTGCATTTCTTGCAATGATTCCCCCTCCCCTTCCTCCTCCCCCTGTGTAGGGTAGCAAACCGGGTACAACCTGGTTAACCTCCCTGCCTTTCCTTCGCTTTTATCTCTCTCTCTCTCTCTCTTGCAATGATGTGCCATCTATTTCGACACCAAAATAGTATATTTTTCTGTGTTATCGTGATAATAAAATATCTCATAGATCAAGTGCACATGCATGTAAAACAGCAATACTGTACACATTTCGTTGTGTTGCGAACTCTCCTGTGCTTATCATAATAAATACATCAGACTTGTCATCTCGATTGCTTCACTTTTCTGTAGTAAACTACAATGCCCATGCTCAAGGCCAAAAAACATTGCGTTATGAGTGGGACAAATAGAAATACAAATATACACGTGCAAGAAATACTACCGCAAAAGTTGACAAGTACCCAGGCAAAGTGCCCAAAATATCTCATCCCTTTGTTCTATACCAGCACGCGTGCGTGCAAAATGAGAAAAGAGCGAACGCAACATGCAGCTTAGCAGTCAGCATTTTCTTTTTCTTTCCTATATGGGAGACCAGCAAGAGAAAGAGGACTCTTGCCTAATCCTACGAAGGCACGCCATACGTGTCTTAAAACCAACACGCCAATACTTAGTGCCTCACATTGTACGAAGCACTAGTTGCGAAGATGACGACCATTTGGATCCTTCTGTCGCTGCTCTTCGCTGTACATGGTAAGCATACAGAACTTGCGGGCCAGGTACTTCTACATAAGAACGTAAAAAGAAAACCCCAACATGCATCAGAAAAACGAGTGTCTGCCTAGTGTTCAGAAGGACGTAGCTTGCTTTCTGTAGATGCATAGGTGAAAATGGAGATTTTCCGCATTTATTTCCTTTCTTTTCGATCAAGAACGCAGGAAAATGTGTGTATTAATTAGTTAAAACATGAACTTTTTATCATCTGAGCATTGAATACAGCAGAAGAGCGTGCAGTGCTTTCAAACTCGGTTCTTGTTACCGACTGGTATGCTACGAATGTGGAGGGTAAATATTTTTAAACTTCTGGAAATTGCTTTTGTCACTCTGTCCATGTACGTTCAGAGACCAGCGGCCTCCCGTAACCATTTAGCTCACATAAGAAGAGCTATCCTGTTTCTTTTTTTTACGTCAGTTTTTTTTTAGTATACACCCATGGAAGCCTAGTAGCTTAAAGTATCAGGCAGCTGAGCACGTCCACGAGGGTTCGACTCTCGGCCACGGTGGCCACGTTTGGATGCGTGCGAAACGCAAGGAACACCCGCGTAGTCACATTTAAGTAGGCCGAAACGGTAAAAAACAAGCGGCAAGAAAACTTAATATATGCCCCGCAACTCCCTGCATCATAATTGCACAGTGGCTGTCGCATGTAAAACGTCGGACTTTTTAAATAGTTTTCTTGATTAAAGAAAGCGATGTCGGTACACCATCGCATAGTGGGTTGGCATAATAATTCTCTATTCTGTGTTCACGTCAGCTTAGTGAAATCGAAACACACCGGAAGTGCTTTTTTTTTTCGTGGCAAATAATGTACCCCAAGGATTTTAATAAATAAATTCGCATTTATACGTAACCGCACGCGTATGTATAAAATACTTTCCTATAATTCGGCCTACATATGATTTTACATATCTGTGTAATGTTTCACTTTAATTCACGGTAAATTTCAAATAACTTTAGAGTTTATTTCTAGACAAAGCAGTCAGCAAGGAGCTGCATACATCGCATTGTTCGTCTTTGAGGCAAAAGAAGGCATTCATGTCATGACACGTTGTTCACTATCGCATGTGTGTATGATCTGATATATACCATGGCAATGAAACGCATATTCTGGTATATACATTGCATGACCTGTCATTTATATTCGTCACGTACTTATGTCATATCATAAAGATTTTGGTATATATCCAGGGAATTAAATAGGCCGCGACCGCTTCAAGACATGTCACTCATGATGTACGTGTGACATGTAAATCATAACGTGCATGAAATGCATATTAGGATTCTTATGTTACGACCTGTCATTTGTGTTCGTCATACAGTGATGTCACGCGATACCAATTTGAATATATATTAAGCTAGCGAAACGGCCTCGAGCACACCACGAGCGTGACGTATAAATGATGCCGTACATGACATGCATGTCATGATTTTCATGTTACAACTTGTCGTTTACGTTCGTCATACAGTCATATCACGCAATACCAACTTTGGTATAAATCAGGCTACGAAACGCCCTCGAGCGCACCATGAGCGTGCCATGTAAGTCATGCCGTACATGACATGCGTGTCATGATTTTTATTATGTTACAACCTGTCATTTACGTTCGTCACGCAACGCAATACCACTTTTGATATATATCAAGCTAGCGAAAGGCCTCGAGCGCAGCATTAGCGTGGCATGTAAATTATGCCGTTCATGACATGGATGTCATCATTTTCATGTTATCACCTGTCATTTATATTCGTGATACAGTCAGGTCATGCCATACAAATTTTGGTATTTATTCTATTAACGAAACGACCACAACAGCACAAAGTCGTAGGCGGCTGATAGATAGATAGATAGATAGATAGATAGATAGATAGATAGATAGATAGATAGATAGATAGATAGATAGATAGATAGATAGATAGATAGATAGATAGGCTCCCCCACAGCGTTTACTTTGGGTAGACCTTCGGACATCAGGGGGCACTCGTTACCATTCGCGGTGCTGAAGGTAGGTAGCCTCCTGCACAGCAAGGTGCTCTTGCACGTGGACAACTGCTGAGAACAAGCAGCTGCAATAACGCACTGAACAATCACGTGCTTCTCATGTCGCCCGCAGATGTCTGTATGCCTATATTTTTATGATCAATTCAGTTGGTGTGTATGCCTATACGATGAGTGTACTATGTGTGTACGACCATATTTTCGGGATAAGCTTACAAACCAAGTTTACCCAACAAGTAATAACAAGAGCACTTTGTCAGCAGATGCAAATTGAAATCAACGAGTCCTCCTCGCATGACAACAGTCTGCAAGCAAACAGTCCCAGATTCCCTTATGCATTTGCCTCAGACGACTCGAAGGAGAAAACATCTTACTTTTCTTCGCAGTCGATTGTATGGATCGACTTTCGCCATCCCACGCATTGTGGGAATCAATTTCATGTGTGAGGAAGAAGATCGGCAAGCATGAAGGCCCATCGGCTGGCACACACCAACGATTCGCTCTCTGGCTACGCCCTGCGCGCTGCTGCTACGATCGTCGCTCTCGTAGAATCCTCAATAAACCCCCCGTAACAAGTGGTGGAGGTGCGGGGTAACGCATACACATCCTTTCCGGTCATCTTGTTAAGCCGTCGATAATCGACGCAAAATCGTATGGTACCGTCTTTTTTCCGAACCAGGACGACTGGCGAGGCCCAGGGACTGTTGGAAGGTTGAATGACACCACGTTGGAGCATGTCTTTCACCTGCTCATCAATAACGTGCCTTTCGCTCACCGATACTCGGTAAGGACGCTGTCGAATGGGCGCATGGCTTCCACTATCGATGGTGTGCGACACAGCCGTCGTGCGGCCAAGCGACGTTGCGTGGGAGTCAAACGATCATGAGAAACCTTCGAGCAAGCGAAGAAGCTGGTCGCGCTGCATCGTCGTAAGGTCGCTTGCAATAGTTGGTGTGAAAGACCGCGGCAGTGACTGAGGAGGCGAGGTCTCAAGGGCGGCCAGGTCAGCGGAGTCTTCCATGATGTCGAAAATTGAAGAAGATGGCAGTGGTTCGGCTCTCCCTAGGCTTTCACGGTGGCGCAGGGTGACTGGTGCGGCCGTTGGGTTTGGCACGTACATCACAGAGGTGCCAGAGTTGAACTGAAGGACGGCAAACGGCAGTGGTAGTGATCGGCGGCGAAGTACAAGGTCAGAGGGTGCGAAAAGCAAGGTGCCGTCGGTGATAGAAATACAAGAGATGCTGACAAGAGCAGTAGACCAGGCCGGTATAACGGTGTCTTCAGAAACTGCGATTTTACAAGAGTCTGTGTGGTCATTGATAATACCTGGTGAAAATGGAAACAACTCGATTTCGGCGCGGGCGCAATTGATGATCGCATGGTGCATAGAGAGAAAATCCCAGCCTAATATCACGTCGTGAGAACCTGATGGCAACACGATGAATTCGATGACATAGACGACATTCTGAATTACGACACGGGCTGTGCAGGCGCCTGACGGCTCGACGTGCTGGGCCCGTATTCCCAAAAGGCGACAATCGCAAAAGTATCGCCTTTGGTGCGCGCTGATTGGCTATTGAGCAAACCGGAAAAGTTAGGGCGCCATCTGGTAATTCCGCCGACGTCAATTTTGCGTCATGGTGCTCGACGGTGCTCTCGACATATTTGCAATAAACGAAGGCGCCGTTAACCGTCGGTTCGTGGTGAAGTCTAGCATTTCAGTGACGTAGGCGGTAGCTTCTAGTATTCAATCCTCGGTGGATATACGCAGCATTTTTCACGCTGAAGCTTTCATCGAGCATTACCTTGGGGTGTTATCAGCACTCGTTCTTTGCGAGCGCGTGTTTTTTCGTGGTTTGAACGTCCCAGGAGCATGAACCGTGCGTTGCTCGCGTGGCTTATCGCAAGCCGGCAACATGTTGAGATCTTGAGACGATGTCGCCAGAGAACATCTACCACTTTAGAGAACGGAAACTGTACCTTTGACTGTAGTACGGAAATAAGGGTAGCGGCGGCGTACTGAACTGTAATAGAGCGAGGCGAGATGGCGCTGCAAGTACTATCATCATCATTAGACAAACGCGTTTTTGCGGTTGGTTCGCCCTGGTCGCGCTACTGCGCTTTTTGCTCCCTGTGGTATTTTGTTCTTTGTCGTTGCTAAATCGCTGCTCTCGTGTGTAATATTTATCGCCAGGTGACCAAACTGGCCTCGACTGGCAAAAACAACGTCAATCAAGTAAGGTTTGCATCGTTTATTGTGAGTGCCCAAGCTGGTACAAGCAATGTGTACAGTCAGGTCCAAGCAAAACAAGTCACTCATACACGTCGAAAGCTTTCAACCCGTACGTGTGAAAGCTGACAAATATGTGCGTATAACTGAACACCGAGATCGCTGAAAGAACGTTGCTCTCGTTGTGTAGCAGCGTCCGAGTTTTAACAGCATAGCTTTAGGACAAGGGTCTTATCCTTCCGTTAGTTATGCGGCGCTTGCCAGGTTGTGTTGATCTTTGAGTGCATGGTGTGGAGTCGGAAACGAAACGTGCGCTACGCCGACAGATAGTTGGCGCAGTGAGAGCAATGTAGTTTTGATTAATCTTTTACGTAAACAATCGCGGATGCGTACAGTTCTGCATCTTTCTCGCTCTGCGATGTCACCTTGAATGCGTTACAAATAAGGAATATCGTGCTGTGTCTACAGGGCAGGCACGAATTTCTCGGCTAAATTCTTGGCCGTGAAGCCATACCATAGGTATTACGTATTCAGGTAATAGGTGGAAGAAAATATTTCAGGCTTGTTTTGTTCCTCGATATAGTTCAGTTACACAGTTTCTACAGCTAGAATTTCGTGGCGCTAGTAATCGGACTGCTGAGTATGCAGCGTAGATTAATGCTAAAGAAACAGAGATATAAGGCGAGTGTTTACAGATTCTAGAAGCACAATTCTAAGAAAACAAGCTTTAGGCATGCAGTATACATCTTTGTTGGTGTTCGCAGAGAACACTAAACAACTGCTCAGCCGTAAGCACAATCTCTGTATCACATAGACATGTTGATAGAACATGAGCACTCTATTGCAAGCAAACACTCACGAAATCAAACTGTGGGGCATGATGTGAACCTGTGCCAGTGATGGATAAATAAAGGTCATATATATATTGCATACTTGTTATTGTGTCATTTACTTTTTTAATATATTTGGGCTTGGGAGCTCAAGTATGTATTCTCCCTGCTACTTTTAGAAGCTCCAGCTTGAAATACTGCCACATGCGCTCCTTTCTTTCTATATTTTATGTTATTGGCCAATTGCACGTGTAGTTACTGCGTTGCGCAACCCGTGCCAGAATGTCTGGGAACATTCCAGATTATTTTAGGATCTTCTGTTAGGCTGGAGCGTGCAATTGCAAACAGCTCAGTTTATTGTCGAACTAACGCAGCCACCAGTGATAATGCTCGAATGTTCGATGCCGCAGGTATAAATGCCGATGCGCCTTGCCACAGATCAGTTTATCGACGGCCGACGTGTGTTCTCCGCTATCAATGTGCAGTATGTATTGCTGTAGTTTGACTTTTCGTTTCCCGGCCACAAGTTCGGCCGAATAAAAAGTTTCATCTTGGACACACCGACTGCTGCTTTCGTCTACGTCACGACCCCGTGACAATACGTAAAATCTTGTAGTAAGTCCAAGTTCATGTATGTTTTAAATTACCTCTTCGATTTCCTAGGTTCTTTTTGTGACAGTAGTTCACAGACTTTCACTTCATAGTGGTAGGTGCTACAACTGTGACATGTTAATTTAATCAAACAGCAGAAGTAGGTGTGTTCAAACAAATTTGGGACGTTTCTCTGCTATGTAAAAAAGAAAACACTACCATACTCGCTGAACACAATCTCACTCATCACGACAACGTAAACGTGTTTGGTGAAGCTGTGCTGGAAGAAGTGCTCGTCACACTTAAAATTTGTTTATTAGATGTCAATAAATTGAAGGAGCCCATTGAACATATGTGCAAAGGCTAATGTAATTGAGCACAGCCTTGTAAAGCTTTGTCGTATCTTTTTGTAAACTTCTACGATCTAAACACAATTAAGGCAAAACAGTTTTGAGCATAGTTTGTAAACTGTCTCATAAGGCACAACTAAATGTTGCATTTACGTTTCGCGGCAGCTGTATTTTCGATGGAGGCGAAAATGTTTGAGGCCCGTGTACTTAGGTTTAGGTGCACGTCAAAGAACCCCAGCTGGTCGAAGTTTCCGGAGCCCTCCACTATGGCGTATCGCGATTTTGGGACGTTAAACCGCAGATATTATTAGATGTTGGAAAGACTGTTAATTCCCTTCACTGCCGTGATGTTCGTTTTGTAATGTGATTTACAATTAAAAAAAAACTGACCCTACGTTTTGAGACTCGTTTGGTCTCTTAGTTTTTTTAAATTAGGAAGACTAATGATTAAATGTGGCTGGAGAGTCTTTTATTCTGATAATCTTGCCCAACCAGACAGACTTCTATATATTTACCCTTAAATTTATAATTTCTGATGATTCCATGCAAACCATGATATGATTATGAGTCATACAGTAGTCGGCAACTCTAGATTGATTCTAACTGACTGGAGCTAAACAAACGCAGTTGTAGCCTTGAAGAAGACAAGACTGCTTGTCGAAACATTTGCTCCAGCGACACCTCTTGTTCACAAATTTTTCTTCTCTTCAAGCTTCCGTCTTTCCCTGAACTTCAGACGCATATCTAAGCACACGAGTGTCTTTGCATTTCGCCCCCAATGAAATGTGACCACCGTGGCTGGGTATAAAACCTGCGTCATTGAGCTCAGCAGTGCCAGGTAACGTAACTAATGCACGGAGCTAGTGCTCAATTTCAATGCTATTGAGGTGTAGATTGCATGACACAGTAGACAGCTAATACTTGTGGACGATTGTAGGCACACCTCCATGAGATGCCTGGTAAACCATTCACAAATACAGCATTGCAAGCGTGAGGTTCAAGATGACCTGTTGTAGCAGACGTTCACATGTTTCGCCGCACTTGCACAGTGGACATTCGGGGGTAGTCACCCTGTCGTTGCCTGGCAATCCTGGAAAAACAAGTAATGACATCACCAGATATTGATAAGCATAATCAATGAAATATTAAATTTTGCAAAAGTAAACATATAAACATAGTGAACAAAAACAGCGGTTTGTTATACATATATGTAAACGTACCTTATAATGCGTGTTGTATCACTCGGGCTAGCTTCTTTACAAGGCGTGTCATGTAACAGGCGCCTTGCTCATTGCACACAGCTGTTTCCTTGTCGGGCCAGGAGGCTACAGCAAAAAAAAAAATATTTCTGATTATAGTGACGGTTTTTTATCACACTAAAGTGAAAGTACACTCATAATTATGTGAAGCTTTTGTTACACTAAATGTGTAGTAAAGATAACCTAAACTGACAGCAGGAGAAATGAGACCTCTAAACCCAGCTTCTCAATTGCGATCCGGCAAACTATAACTCATATGTTTTTTGCACTGATATACGGGCTAGTTACGAAGATACATGCGAGGCGTTGGTGATGCAATTGCCTCCCTTTATTTATTGCAGTGGCTTGGTTAATGTTAACCGAACGATAAACTCGGCAACCCGCTCCCACGTGAAGCCACGCCGCAAGGAACGCACGTTTTCTCAACGACAGAGTATGACGTTGAAAAATTGAATATTGCAGTGCGTCGCCTCCGTGTGACACCCACACAAAGCCATTGGTTAAAAAAAACTGACGCAATGGGTTTTTACTCACCGGTCCATATATTCTCGGGCTTGAAACGAGGGTCATCCGGTGAAAGCTTCCACGGTCCCTTCGTACCCCTGAAGTCAGCTGAATGCACTTCGCGAAAGGATTTTAACGAGTCAAAACGAACAGAACAAAAGCGAATGTGTCGGCCGGCAGTGGCTCGAAACATTTACAGCGAAACGAAACAGCGCGAGACCCATCCCAATGCACCGCGAACCGTTACTGCCGTTACCTGCCGTTGTGCCGCCGTATATTTTGAAATGAAGATAATGATGCCGATAGGCTGCTGACAACTACGTCTGTTGGAGCAAAAACTATTACAAAAGATTGATGACGTGGTACCTGGCAAGGCAAGGCCACTTCGTATAAACAGCAATTTGTTTATTGAAGTGTAACAGTAAGCAAACAACTAAACTTCATTATTTCAAGAATATTTTAATTTGAAGTTTGGGCCCGACGAGGGCGCCCCTACATAAAAAGTCAAATAGCGCGAATGGCGGCCACCACAACGTCGCCATGTTGTCCTAACGCAGAGGTTAGTAGATCCACTCCCGGTGTTTGAAGCTGGAACTCGCCGCGGTCGATTTTTTCGCCCTCTGCGGCGATCGCTGGAACTTGAGACTTTCCGGGGCCTGATGTCGCTGCGGCGGCACGCTACAGCTGAACTCTCCGAGTACGCCGTGTCAAACTCTCAACGAAAATACGTTTCACGCAAAGTTGCATTCTTTAAATATTATACTGTGCATTAAATAATCGAACAAAAAAACGTTGAAAGCACTTTCAGCACGTCTTATACTTCAAGTAGCCACAGCCAAGCCAGCCAAGCCTGGCCACTGCGTAGAAGCAGCAGCACACGCTCGAAAATGCCGCACTCGGGTTGCTCTGCGCTTTTACAGTGCGCTCACTCCTGTGTTGTGAGACATTCGTTCTACCAACGGCCAGTTGCAACAATGACGTCACAGGCAAGTCTTTTTTTTACTTATTGAACGCATCAAATTCTACGTCACCAAACGCGATACTATCGCCTTTTGCGATCGTTTGAGAATACGGGCCCTGTGCGTTGGCGGTACGAAGAGATAGTCCAGAAAGTGGTGTCGTCACTTTTCCGATTCGGCGGCAAATGCGGGCATCAATTGCTGAAAGAGCAGCGCCAGTGTCGACAAGGGCTAGCGTCCGTATTCCTTCTATGGCGACATCAATAACGTTCTTCGGGGAAATTTGAGGCCTTAGACATTTCGCTGGCACCGCAGTTCTTGCCTCCTGAACTGCGCTAGTTAGTTTTCCCGGCGCAGAGGGCTCCGCCGTCGTTGCATGGGTGAAAGGGAACGGCGGTGAGGAGAAGGCGAACGGCGGGAGGAGAGTCGTGCCTCAGCGACAGGAGCAAATTCGCGGTCGTCCGAATAACTACGGCGGGGCTGACGTGGCGCATACGTGACCCATGGTGGACGCATATTGTTGGAGACGTTCGGTACACGAAAGCGACAGTAACGTGCCACATGTCCAGGAAGACCACAATGAAAACAGATAGGACGGTTGTCTTCTGTGCGCCAAGGATCTTCAGCTCGTGCGTACTGTACTGCTGGTCGGGCGGGTGGAGATACTGGCGGGCGCCAGTACTTTTCGCCAGATTTTTCGCTTTGGGCAAGCGTTATGATGTGAATCAACGACTGTGTAAATTGTGTAGCTGTGCGCATATCTCTGTGTTGCCAGGCCGAAATCAAGTCGAGTCAAGAGGTGGTCAACTATGGAGGCGTGTACAGGAACATACTGAAGAGAGTATATACACAATGCTACCCTTTGAACTCCATTAAAACTTATGCCATATGTGAAACGGGTGTTTGAAAACAGTGGGCCTTCATCCAACGAGGCCACCGCACTGATTTGTGGCTCTATGAAGACAACCACAGAGCACTGTTGATGTATGTCGCGGAAACCGGCATTCGATTGTATTGCGTATGCTCTAGGCCAAACGTTCGAATTAAAAAAGTGGGTGTCTACTTACCACTGGTCTATGTTTTAGCTTTCTGCGCTGTAACGACCACATAACTGTTCTTCTAACGTGCCAGAAAGTTTGCCGAGACTCCTGAAGAAGTTCACCTATCTCTACGCATTATATTTTTCAGCTTTGCCGGACGTTCACGCCTACACATCAAGTAACCCATTCTGCTACCGGCTTGTTCCCCATGAAATAGTAAGTGCACAACTTACCCAACCGTGCGCTCAACCCATTGAATTATTGCTGTCACTGTTATGCAGGGAAGAACACTCACATTTGTGAAAACTTACAAGGATACGTATCACAGGTCGACTCTGCCACCGCACATTATTTCCAATAGAAACGCATGAATTTTTACGATTGTTCATTACGTGAACTGTGTGCGTTGACATAGCACAATTACTCGCCTGTATGCAGGTATTCCAGTATAACCATTATTTTTGTTGCGGGAAAGCGTTCCTATTGTCTTCACGCTCTTTATAAGCATGTTTCTTGTTAATGAAGCACATGACACATCTATGTCAGGGACGACCTCTTTTTCACTGGAAATACTTCTTTCTGGGCGAGTTGGTCCATTATTAAAACCCAAGTAACAGCACTGAAGACACGACACACACACACACACACACAGACACACAACATTTTGTGTGCCCTCTCAGGAGTGGTTGTGTGTTTGCGCTGTTACTCCACAAGTATTTTTGTGGTGATAAGCTCTACAAGTCGGGTGCGATTACATCTACATGAGCGCAGAATGCACGAGCACCAGTGCAATTACATTGCACCGTCTTAGAGGAATGGACCTGCTTGTTGCAGAGGAATAAACGCATACTTATACTACATAACGAAGAGCGCGGGCTTGTTTTTGTAAAACTGCCACCTTACCGTTTTCAATTACGCCGCTCTTCATGATGAAACCGATCTTGTTTAAACATAGGCCAACTTTGGCTGTTCAAAACGTTTCGGAGAAGCAGGAGGATGTTAGATGTAGGCGGATCTAGCATTGCAACATAAGCGGCAACTTCCCCGGCCGTTTGCTTCCTTTCAGAATGCATGAAAGGAGACGACGTTCCTCTATGTTCTCAACTGCCGAGTATATTACGTAGAGGCTCGACTACCTGCTATCTGAAATCATCTGCCATGCACGTAGCATGTGAATAAAGACTGGAATAGGAAATCCAAAATAGTACCAAGCCATAAAACACAGTTACAGTCTCATGAGCATGTTGTTGCTGTATGGTCCCATGCGCTTGCTTCAGTAATGCAGCGGGTCTCCTCGAAGAAAAAAAGAAAGTCACAGTTTCGCCGCAAGGGTGATGCAACGAATGCGACAACAGCAAATTGGAATGCTTTAGGAAGTAGACTAGCAGCTCAATCTTTAGCACGCGGCCGAGCGTAACCCAATAAAACGCTGCAGAAGAAATCGTGGCCGCTGCAGCAAGCGATGCGACCATCGCGCTGTCTGTGGCTTCAACTCAAGCTTTGCGATGAAAGCACAGCACCTACAAAGCTATGAGCCACCTGGTAAACGTCTCGGCAGGTTGGTCATGCTTCAGCTCCATGGCGCCGCGGATAGCAAGGCGAGCGCCGTGCAAGCCACCTCGGTGGCGCCGGGTCGCCACCACCTCACAAAGCGAAAGAGCCTGAAAAGCGAAACTTCTGCGCCGATCAAGAATAAACGTGATGCAATGCTTCGTGCTTAATCAGTTGAATGCAAGAAAGCTACGATGGAACTCAGCAGGATTAATGCCACTGACAACCCGGTTTTAGAGCGCCGCTCTTAGGCGCCCGTTCCTGCGTTATGGATCGTTCACACTGAGCATTCCGGCGACCGCAGAACCGCAGAATTCGGTTCGGCGGTGGCGAGATTCGCCAAATCGGCCCTCTCCGCGCCGATTGCTCCCGGATCGACTTTTGCGGCAACCGCCGCGGACCAATAGAAACGCTAGTCTATGAATTTGATGAAATGGCGACCAAGTCCGACACGCTCGTCACGTCGCAGTCCAAAAACATCCACATAGCGGAAATGCTAATCGAAATGGTGTCGAACTACCCCGTCCTTTATGACAAACGCCACCCGAAGCACTAGGACAGTTAGGATAATTTCTGGAATGAAATTGGCAACGAGCTTGGATTGACTGGTAACAGGGCTGGGCAAAGATACTTTGAAATTGTATCGCGATACGATACAAGATACTCGGACAAGAAGTATTTGAGATACAGATACAAGATACTAGCGCAATAATTGTATCCGATACGATACTTCCCAATTGTATCTTAAGATACTTCGATACATTTGCAAATTTACTATTATAGATCGATATAGTGAAGCAGCAAAGACCTATTTACAAAAGTGTTTACTGGAAAATTTCTTAATGCGACCAACTCAGTATAATTTTATTGAAATGCCTGTTTGTATCTCGAAAGTTCCATCCTTCTTGCTGAAAGTATACTCGTTTCATTCTGAAACAAATTATTCAGATTTCTTTGGCTGTTTAACATGACAGCTCCATGCGCATCGCCATATTTGCATCGCGCGTCGCGCCATCCATAGCTCACGCGACGAAACAACATGCGCGGGCTGCCACGCCAGCAGACGCTAAGCAGAGCAAACGTGAAACTCCCGAAACTCAGCCCGTCGGAGAGCGTGTTTCGCGTCTTTTCTAGCCTGGACATTTTCGCTAATTTTATTGGAACATCAAGAACATCTTGCTCATGCAAGTCCACAATGTATACAGTACGTGCTGAGTGGGCTGCGGAAGCAACCTCGTCGGATACGTACGCTGTTACATTTGTAAAAAAAAACGTTCTCGCTGTAGTACGCGTGAATCCTAATTGCACTGCAGCTCACGAAAGAGTGAAACGATGTTTTGTTGCCCCATATTACAAGTTGTGCACAAAGTCTTGTGAAAACTCATTATTTCAGCATTCATCGCGTAATAATTAGAGTATACGCTTTACGGGTAGTTTCGCGGAACGTAATTTTTGTTTCACGAGCGCTCTTACAATAATGCGTCTTGCTCACAAAAGCGTGCTATCAGAGAGTATAACCTGCAGTAGCGTTCAGCGATCCCTTTTGGGAGCTACCTGCGCGATTTTATTCTTGTAACGACGGTGCTTTACAAGCGAAACTGTGCTACTCGTAGTCAAGCCGGTTAGCTACGCCTGCGACGTAAAGGACACTGGCGCGAGTACTGTTTACTTACGTGCCAATATATGTATTATGTGCAGCTGGATGCCTCGTGTCCAAATAAATTTGGGGACATCAAACACTGAAATGAAAGCACGAAATTCTGGCCAGCTGTGGAGGAGCACCGTGACATTTATTACCTTTTGAAGACGAAATCTCGAAGGCGTGGATGCCATCAAAAGCACTAAAGCTTAATACTACGTTGAAAGTGGCAAAGCATGCTGATTGCTTGTGCTTGAAAGCACTACCTTGCACTAGATTGTCGTCAAAGGAAACGCTCAAAGGTATGAAGTGCACCCCCACACAAAGCTCGCGCCTGCCTTCAATTAACCCAGCTGCGTGTCACGCAAATTAGGTTAGCAAAATGAAATAGGTGGGCATCACAATGCGGAATACACGCAGTTAGTGTACTTACTCGCGCATTTTCACTCAGCTCCTAGTTTTTTTGCTTGAATCACAGTTATCCACTCGCGGCGAAGCTGAAAACACCGCACCGGCACTATTTCCGTGGCGCGTCGTAATCGTCGCAGACAATGCTAATATTCTCTTGTTGCGCTGCTTGTTTTGTCATCCAAAGACGACGCAGTAGTGCCCAGACGAGCTCTGATACGCTGAAGCGGCGTGAACGGGTACTTTTTCGCACTTTAAAGTCTCAGAACTGCCGCTTGCCCTCTTTACTTGGTGCAGCCCGCGCGCGCCTTGGCAGCCCGGTCAGCCCGGCGTCTGGGTGCGTGAGTATCCGCTCGGCTCGCCAGCAGCCTGGGTGCGAGACAGGCGTGCTCTGGTGTATACACTGCGCTGTCAGTGGTTTTCGCTTCACACTTCGGTAATTGATGGGTGTCGCTGCTCTACTTCGCGATCAGCTAGCGGGTCGCCATCTATTTGCAAGAGCACCATTACGAAGCCTCCGCACGATGTCGCGATGGCTGCTGTGCAGTCTTACCTTGTCCGTAAGCGTATTACCGTTTTCGCAATACCGCATCACCCGACAGTTGTAGAGCAGCAACGCTGGTAGCGATATTTCTTGCATCGTTTGAAGACGATAACTACAAAGTCAGTGCTCAAAATTCATTCAGGACATAAAACTGCAATGGGTTTTCATATTCTACTTATCAGCTGGCGTAAAGCGTTCGTTAGCAACATATTCACTAACGTGCAATCTTGCACCAATTCTTCTCCGAGAGGAGTTGTACCACCCAGAGACGTCTCAGACATATAGTATACCGGCAGAAAGCGTCGCAGGATATCGCTGGTATTCACACTATTGTCACTTCTAGCTCTGCTACCTGCTGATTTCTAAAAGTGAAAAAACAAAAAATACGGTGACCTAAACAAGGAAAATGAATATAAGCGAAAAAGCAGGGCGGTTCGGTATTAAACAATCAAATTGAATAAGTATACACGTTTCACGTAAGCAGAACCAAATATTTAAGAAAGAAGTGGTTAACCGCGACTGAATGAAGCCGACGGCATATGGTCTACCGTCATGTGGCCCTCGTTGCAGTGTTTTTGTATAGCGTTGAATTGGTTAATTAACTAAGGGCAATTATGCAACATTTTCAATTATCCCTTTAGGCCAAGTGTGCTTCGTCACGTAATAGAGCGCATTTGAAAACGACCGATAGAACTTTTTTGGCGACGTACATGCTGCGTGGTGAATGAAATCAAACCACGTCACTGCGCTCATGCACTACCGTACGGCAGCGCTCTGAAACGTGCTTCCACCGAAACAACCGGCGCGCGAACCGTCATCCTATCGCTTCTCAGGGACGATGGCGTCTACTTGCCGTGTGCGGCAGTCAGAAATCCGGACGCACTATGGAGCCGATACTTAGAGCAGCGGCCGCTCATTTTCCCGCGGTCCACTCGCCGGTCGTTGCGCTCGATGCACGTTTGAGGGCGCTGCAGTACGATAGCGCACGAAGGCAGTACGTGGTAGTATTTCTCCGGCTTTCTATAAACGCCGGAAAAAGTCACTACGTAGCATGTACAGTGGGGATGGAAAGAAATTTGAAGAGTGCTGCGCGCTGTTTTCCTCACGCTGCGACCTTAACGCTGCGACCTTCCTCACGCTGCGACCTCACGCTGCGACGCTGCGGTGACAATAAAAAGATGCTAGAATGGTGCTTGATTGTATAATGGAAGACTCTATTGGCTTTTATTATCATTCAGGGTACAATAGCCTGAAAAGATATGCGAAACAGTGGAGAATGTAGATGCCGCACTGTTCTCGTTTCTTTACATCCCCCCTGTACGTTTCCACAAAAACTTTGATAGGTCGTTTTGGAATGCCCTCTACAAAGTAACGAAACGCACTTGGCCCTAAAGTGAATATTATACATGTTGCATAATTCATCTTAGTGAATTAACAAATTAAGCGATATATAAAAATACGACATGGTTTACGACATCACGATAAACCATGTCGTTGGTTTTATTCAGTTGAGGTTAACCACTTCTTTGTAAATATTCGGTTCCAGTTACGTGAAGAACCCTGTATAAATACGATAAAGGCGGCACCCCTAAAAATTATGACAATAGAGCATGACGAATCGTCAACTTAAATCTTAAGGTGAGACAAGAGGAGACTCATTGCCTATAGAAAATAGCATGAACCGGCTCGTGGGGACGCTCATGAGAAAAACGGAGTACTTATTACTTTGTTTCTTAAATCTCTTTCCTAACGTTCTTGATTTGTTTTATAATTTCATTTATTATAATGCAAACTCAATTTCGCTATTTTACTATATCGTAAGCAGAATTTTTGTTACGGTGTCATCTAAGCACGCTCAAATTATTCTAGTTTTGTCTTCATCATCGCCTTTACATAACAGTAAACTCACATGGAATTTATATATGGGAATAGTAGCAATGACGCAGGTAGTTAAAAAATAAAAATAAAGCAAAGAACGAATTTAGGAACAGGTTACAAAAGATATATTACAGTAAACGAGCGAGCAAAAACTATACAGAAGCCCAGGTAATGCAAACGGAGGACAGCAAAGAGAGCACTGTGCTAACGGTCAAATTATCATTAAAAGAATTTCTTGGATAATTCATCAGGAAGTACAAAGAAAGAGTGCGCCAAAATATATTCTGTTTCGTAAATGCTCGTCTCGTTCTATTGCATGCAGCATCGGCAACAAAGGTGCGACGGTTGTTATTACCTGATTTTTATATAAATGAATCTTGTCGTACGTAAGTGAAGCTTACATCCACGATATATCACTAATCGCTGATGTGTGAAACCAGCGAGACGCAAAGCAACCCCATATTTGCATTCCTGAGACTGCAAACGAAGCACAACGTGAGAAAATCTTCGATAACGACACTATCGATAACCATAATGACACATCATAATTTGAGCGGAAGGCGCCGCACGCAATGGAGTACGCAACGCAGTGCCGTGGCTACGAACAAATGTCATAACACTGACACAACTACAAAGAAAGTAAACATCGAGAAAACAAAAGGCCGGATGCGCGTAGACTTTCGCGCGCTAGTTTTTGTCGAGATGGCCCGAGTGCCAGCACGTGACACTGCTCCACCAATGGGGACGCGTAGACCTAATAGCGTGTGCTCGCTGAAGCACTCTGGCGGAAAAAATAAACGAATGTCACTGTCGCCTAGTTTCATTCTGGTAGCTTAGTAGTAGCAGTATCAGCTTGAGAAGCGGGGTTCAGCCACGTTTATCGTTTCGCTCGGGGGTGTTTCTATAGAAGTATCTTGTATCTTAAGATATACGATACATTATTGAATGCATCGGAAATACAGATACAGATACTCGTTTGGCGGGACGTATCGCGATACAAATACAAGATACCCAAAGAGTATCTAAGATAGTATCTAAGATACATGTATGTTCGATACTGCCCACCACTGACTGGTAAGTACGAGTTCTGCTGTCTGTATTGCTTTATTTCTGATATAGCGAGCACTTATTTGAGCATTGCGATGTAGCCGCCTTGCACGCCCTAGTCGCAAAGAGCGTTGAAACGGGCATGGTCGTTTATAGCAGCGTTGAAGGCCCGCAAAATTGAAACGTGACGCAGTTGCGAGCCGCCACAAGATCCGGGCAACTGCGAATCCATCCCGCGCTCACCCGTGGTTGATGGTTAACTCGACAGGTGGCGCAACATGGCTATCCGGCAGCACAGTGCGCGTGCAGTGCGAACGACGCTGTGTTTCGGCGACAGGAGCATTCCGCTAGCCGTAGGCGGCGGATTCTCCAGTCTGAAGTAGACATTAAGCGGCGTCGCCGTCATCGGCGTAGCCCTTAGAACGAACGAGGGCGAAAGAGAGCGCACGCGGAGCGCAGTGAGCCGCTGCGTTAGTCTGCAATGCCTCGTGCCTGCGCGCGCCTCTTGTGACAGCGAAGAAGGGAAAACAGCGCTGAATTTTGGACGAACACGAAGGAAGACAACAAAACTTACCCAAGCCTTACCCCTAGCAAGCTTTATTTCTTGTGACAGAGCAACGCATGCCTCTCGCACACGGGCCCGAGAAAATGGGTTGACCTGCGAGGCTGCGGAGAAGACGTGCGTTCGTTGAAGGGACCCTTTGGGTGTGGAACGCTCTAGCGGACTCAGATTTTGCATCAATTTTCCGGGCACAAGTTCGCCCTTAAGTAACAAGCTTTAGAGCGCAGGTCTTAGGCACTTGTTCCGGCATTGAGCGGTGTCGTCGTCGTCGAATGCGGCAGAGCGAACGCGAAAGAGAGCGAAGGCGGAGCGCAGTGGAAGATGAAAGATGGCGATAGCGATGAAAGCGCGAGGAGGAGGGAAGGACAATGGTGAAACGACAAGTTCCGCGGCAACCTCCCGCGGCGCTACAGATGTGCGCGTCATCATGCTGTCGCCGATGACGTCATTATTAAGATATACGGCGAGGGCGTCCACTGATACCGTATATGGAAATAAAGCGCCGCATGAACGGATGCCTGTCTCCGGCAGCTGTTGTACAACGCGCCCACACGCGCTGGCCTTCTGCGGTCTCTCTGTAAGCGAGGCAGTTGCGCCTCAACTTATCGCAATATCAAAACACCTAAACAACTGCGCTCCTAATACGCATTAGGCAGTATCGTGATCGTCGGTGAATTATTTTTCAGCAGAACATTGTGGAAATCTTAAATTCTTTTTCAAAATTGGTTTTAGTCTCCTAATTTTTTAACCACATAGTGTTTCACTGTGGAACGTTTCTGCCGTTTATTATACCGAGTGTTTAAATAATCAGTTGCTAGGCGGCAGTGTCATCATATATTTTCCTATCGTTCGTCCGTCTAAAATTGGTACAACCAGTCAACATGCAAGATTACCAACGAGCCCATATGCAAACCGTCCACTCTAGCGAAAACGAACTAATAAAAGGGTGTTAATGGAGCACAAGGGCAAAATACTTGAACGTCTTTTTGATCAATACCCGGAATAAAAGTGCGACAACAATCACCGAATATGTTAGCGACTCTTGCAGGAGCCCACGGAGAAGCGCCCGCTATCTGCCCGTCTGTGGGCACTAGCTCAAGTTCACCGTATTCAGTGTCAAATAATAAGGAACGGAAGGTCGGCCTGCTCCGAAACAAGCTTTGTGCAGCTGCCACGGATGCACCCGCACTTAAAGACGCACCTCTCTTACAAACGGGCTTTGTCATGTAGCCTTAGCTGTCATCAGCAACGAGCACGCCGTGGTTATCCACCTGGTATAGGAACAGGCTATTTGAAAGCCTCCATCGAATAACTTTGACCGGAACGAAGCCAAACACTTTCAATTGAGCTTGAGAGAAACACTCCATTTCCATCATGTCTTCAGTACTGAAAAAAAGTTCCCTTTGGACACAGTATACGTGAATGCGTATCACTCTGCAGATGCGCTCTTGAAAGACTGAACCGACCCATTTACAATTAGGTACCACACTGCAAACAGGCATCAACAATGCTCTAAGCAGTACGGATGATTTTGAAGAAAAGAAAACGAAGTTTTTCCCATTATTTCCGCTAAATTAGTCGCAACTTAGGTTGATAAGTCATTTTAGTGTCACTGCGCCGGCATCAAAACAGGGCTTGAATATGTTTTGAAATATTGGGGTGTTTTCACATTTTGAATAGTAAAAGCGTCTTTCGGTTCGCAGCTTAGACGAAATTATTCGACTCGAATATTCGAAGTTTGAAATATTCAGACGCCGCTATTTTTGAACGAGGACCATTCAAAAACAGCTCTATATATGATACATTCGAAAAACATTTTATGCAAAAGTATAAAATATGATGACAAGAAAATTCGTACATTGGGCTCCACAAAATGGTCATATTCTGGTGAAGAAAAAACAGAGAAATCCATGCTGCTTTGCACTTAAAACCAGCTCATTGATAAAACGCTAACACTATCAGACCCTGCGATGCGGCACTGTCTTCCACATCGCACTACTTTGCAAACCACAGCACAGTCAAAGATATTTGGGTAAAACTTCTATATATTTTCCTATGCGTTTATTTTTCTGCAATTGTCCGTTATTGTGTGCTGTACTCGTGGTGTCAGGAACCTAGTCAGGCGTGCATAGACATGCATTTTTCTCGGGCACCGTGGCAGTTTATGTCTCATGTATTGTCAAAACAAATAAACTTCAAACTTCAAACTACGGGAGCGTGGTAGCTCCACGGCTATGGCGTTGCATGGCTCACTGGAAGGTAGTGGGATGAAATCCCAGTCACGGCTACCGCATATGGATTCGCGCCAAACTTAAAAAGACTGTGCACCGGGCATTGTCAGTGCATTAAAGAACTACACGTGGTAAAAAATAATCTAATGTCCTTCATTAAAGTGTACGCCACGGTCATATTTATGTTTAGAGACGTAAAATCCAACGAGTTAATTACTGAATCGCTGTGATACAACAAACTTAGGCGTAGAATCCAAAATGATTTTACTTCCTATGTGCTCTTGGACATCTGCTTCTATCAACCACGAATGAATGGTACAGCAGCGATATTGACTCAACTTTTCTCGTAAGAACAATTATAGCGTAAAACCTCCATGTGAATTCAGGCGCAAGTATTTCCCCTGAAGTCAGTTCATACAACAATTCATTCACGAAACTCATCAACGTTCTTTTCATATATTTTTTTTCCTTTTCAGACGGCCGTACAGACACCGTGCAGGTATCCATGCTTGCTGCTCTCAAGCAACGTGCAGCCTGCAGTACACGTTCAATACGAAATGGACGGGGCGCCATGCATTGTGAGTGCGAAGGCTTGTACATCTTTAACCGTGAACAACGCATCGTCACCACCTTATGGAGTTTTCTACGCGTGAATGCACCACAGATTAGCCTTACATAAAATTGACCTATACGACAGTGATTGAATATAAATGAAGGTAAGGCGTTCGAGTGAGCTTGACGTCTACTCTCTCTTTCTCCGCATTGCTCTGTTTTGATTTCAAAGTTCTTGCGTGCGTCGTCTGGTGCTGTTCTCCTGTGTTCGCTTCTGCACGTTTTACCTTTCTTCGTGATAAACAAACATGGGTCATTTTGATGCAACAAAATAAGTAGAAAATGCGCACGCACAGAATAGGCAAAGCGCGACAGGGCTGCAACATCATAAATATTAGGTATCGTCATTGTATGTAAACGTTGTCATTGTGTAACGAAACACGCAAATCTATTGCGAATGCTTCCCTCAACCGCTTCCTTGCTAACGTGAGATGCAATTATAGTAAAGATTCCACATACACCCTTGAGATGCACTTTCTAGGTTCATGGCTTTCTTTTGGCCGCTTTTAAATATGCTACCCTTTATCACAGCTCTCTGGGGGTTTGCACATTGGCGAACCTTGTTGCGCATGCATAAGACCATTAATACGCACTGCTTAAAGAGTAACCATCAGTCCACTTTACTCGACCGTTACTTATTCTAGTTGTCCACACTATGTGCTTGCATCTGTAGCTTGCGCTATCCACTTACTTTTTCAAAACTTAAACATCAAGCTCTATGCTGCCACGTTATTGTGCTGGTGAATCAGCTACCTTCCGTGGTGAGAAAACTACGTTGATCTTGGCATGAACGATGCCAATGCTATCAAAGTGTTTTACAGCCAGCGCAGCATTGCTGCTCTTGGCTTTACGTTGAAATTTCCAGGAGTACGTAAACTTACTTGCACCATTTTTCAACGATTTACTCTATCAGTATGCTTTAATAGCATGTGATCTAATTGTGGTTGGCCTTCAAACTAATACAAATTTCCGTTTGGTATTGCATAGAATTTCCCGTGGCGTGTTGAATGTACATAACTCCAGTATATTAAAATGATAAACACGTCATTGAGGGGCATAAACAATTCAGCACCAATATCTCAGTGAACTGCAACAGACATCTGCCGTAGAATTTGCGTAGCATATGTCCCCACGGATGGATTAAGTAGGTCACTACAGAAATGTCTCACCAACTACAAAAGTGCGGAAAGCTGGGTTTGTTGGTTGCACATGATCCGAATAACAGCGCAAAAACCACAGGATACACAGGAAGCACACACAGCGCTGCGTGCGTTCCCTTCCTCTGTGCCCTGTGATTTTGTGCACTGTTATTCGGCTCACGAACTACGTTGGAATTTGTGTCCCATGGCCAATAAAGCTATGGAAGCAAGTTTTCCTTTGCATATATGCAATAAGATTAAAGATGAGAGAGGGAATAACCTGAAAACTAGTAAAATTTAGCTTTAGTTATAGTAGAAAACCAGTTTGCGCATGTGTTGACCATGGGAACACCAGGTATCATTTCACCAGGTCCACACATGCGCCAGGTCCACACATGCGCAAACTGGTACACCAGGTACCAGTTTGCGCATGTGTGGACCATGGGAACACCAGGTGCATCATTCTTCTTCACTCCACTTGGGAACTTTGCTGGCCGACGACTTGTTTCAACGCGTTAACCACTGTAATCATCACCGATTATCACAGTCAATGTCTTCATCGCCAGTTCAACGCGTTCATCTTCAGCATCATTAATATTCATTGGGCTTCTCCTTGCTAACGGCTCTGCTTCAGCACGTTATTCATTATTTTTAATTATCACCATCATCAAAGCGTTTATCCTCAATTCTCGAATACAGCAAATAAATTCTAAACACATACTTCTAAAAGGCGTATTTAGTACTATTACAGATAGCGCATTCTACAGAGCCACACGGCAGTGTTCTTTCAACTCCTCACAAGAACTTGGTATGTCTGGCATCCACAAAAGGGACGCTACAGCAACAAGCAACGTAAAAATGTTGGCGAAGGGGGATGTAGGCAAGGGTGCTTCAGCTCCACTAACGTGAAACCTGGGAAGGAACGAAGCATGCAGTGTGCGCCGGTGTTTCCCACAGCAAAATCTTTACTATTTACTGCTTTACTCGCCACCGTTCCACTAACGCACCATCACTTTGCAGATATCTCAACAACTGGTGTTTCAAATAGATGACTTTACCGTAGAGATGCGCGTTTGTGTAACTGGTTTTACATAAGAAACTTGAGCGCCGGTAAATTTCATCGGGAATTATGACAGCGTTGCTAAGAGAGAGAATAAACGTTTATTAAATATTCCTATTAGCAACTAAAGTGGGTGGGGCCCTTCGTCTAGTGCTCCACTGGCTATTGCAGCTCGCCGGGCCTGGTCCAGGCTTGCCAGTTGGCTTCCCAAGGCCTGATCCGAGAGTCGCGCCTCCCACGACCAGTGTGGTAATGTGTGTGTTTTTATGAGCGCGGAGCTTGCCGCAACAGGACGCGAGGTACAGCTGTATGTAATGTGTGTCAGTGTTGGTATCCCTCCGCACCAGGGGCACTCATCTCGATATTCGGAGGGGTGTATCTTAGAAAGTGTGTGTAGGTTGGGTTACGTGTTCGTCTGCAGTCGGCGCCAGTCTCTCAATTGCTCTCTGTTCAGTTTCGGGTGAGGTGGTGCCATAGTGCGTCGCTCGAGCCGTTGAGCTTCGAGGATGTCGGCTCGACCGCTTGGTCGCTCCTCGTCGTCAGGGACTATGGTTTCGTCGACAGGGGCGTCCGTCGCTCGGTATGTACTTGCGCGAGCGAGTCGGTCGGCCCGTTCATTCCCGGGAACACCCATATGCGGGCACCAAATGATGCCGTGGTCAGATGCGATGTGCGAGCCTACGATTCTGAGAACAGTTCGTGGTAGTGTGCCATGCATGTAAAGTCGACATGCTCTTTGTGAATCCGTGAGGACGCTTGAGTTTGTACCTCGCTTGTCTGCATCTGTGATGGCCGGGGCGATTGCAGCGGCCTCCGGTGTTGCCACGGAAGATGTGCGTATCGTCGCTGCTGCCACCAGTTGTCCTCTATTACTTGCCACTGCCGTGTACGTGCGGGACCCACTTGGAGTGGGGCCGGAGGGGCAGGCGTCCGTATAGTACACGTCAGGACCAGTGCCGTAGTTGCGAAGCTTTCGTGCACGAGCTTGGCGTCGCGTGCTGTGGAAGTCCGGGTGCATGTGACGCGGTATTGGTGCCACGTGTATCTGTGAACGTATAGTCGGGGGGATTAATTCTGTGCTATCTCCACTGTACTGCGGGGCAAGAGGAAAGCCAAGCTTGGTCAGTATAGCCCGTCCTTGTGGCGTGGTGTTTAGCCGTTCCCGCTGTGCAAGGAGCGTAGCAGTTGCATATTCTTCAATGTGTTGAGCATCCCGAGCTGAGAAAGAGCTGCGGTGCTGGCGTTTTGAGGCAGCCCTAGGGCTGCCTTGCAGGCGATTCGAAGGAGTCGGTCCGCTTGCTCGATGTCTGTCCTACAAGTTGCTTGATAAGGCAGTGCATAGGTAATACGGCTGACTACGAAGGCGTGCACTAGCCGTAAGGTGTCAGCTTCACGCATTCCTTTTCTACTGCGAGCGATGCGACCCAAGAGGCTGATTATATCCCTGACCGTGCGCTTGAGATTCGCAAGGGTGTGCGTGGTGCTCCCCGTTTCCTGGACGTGCATACCCAGAATTTGAAGCTGCGCTACTCTCCTGATCGTCTTGCCTGCAAGTATTAATTAGCCAAACATTTTTGCGCAGTAACGACGAACCTTTGACTTCTAATACGCAAAGTATGAGCAGTGGGATTTACCCAATTTTTGTGGCGCATACCCGTTCAAGATGGACCATGACGACGACATGACACGCTGACAAGCCGAGACCCTAAGGTGCTTCGCCCCTAAAACTTTAGGTGCTCACAGTGCAACAAAAGTTCCATAAAAACAACATAAACCCTTCATTTTATCGAGTAACGCCAAATATTCCAAAATCACTTGGAAATTTATGGTGAAATTATTGAAAAAATGTAGGCTTACACCACAACGAGCTACTTGAAGAAAATGTCACTGTTCGGTGCGCAATTCCCGCGGTTTGTTCACAGCAATTGTCTCATGGAGATATGTTTACAAAATATTGAAGTAGTGCCACCTTTTGACATCGATCTTTAAGGAAATGCATTGGCCTGCTAAATGAAAGTTTTTAATATGTTTGGCCGAATATCCAAAAGCCGGGATATAATGGCAGAAAAGGCATAGCGCCAATTTTGACCTTCCTTTTTTTTTCAGTGTATTTCTATTACGACAACGTTGAGGCGTTGGAAATAAAGTTAACCGTGCATCCGCCCGTGCGCCCATTATGCTAGACCGCCGATGACCACTGTCGATATCGATGACACAAAGTGCAAGATTTTATATCATCATGACACTTGATCCTCTCCCACTTCACAATTTCCAAACCTTGGGTAACAAGAAGGGCTCTCCATAACGATCGCCTACGCATGGGGCAACATTGGCTGTTGAATAATGTTCGTTTCGAAGACGAACAGGCTGAAGCGCCCACTCAGCAATCGTGTCATCGCTCTTAATGCATTTTGGTGCTAACAGTTTCATTTAGAGCAGCTCCCGACAGGAGAGGGCTGCTTGTTTGCGTGCATTTCGCAGGCCAGCATAAGAAATACTGTAGCCTCAGAGCATTGCCTTTTTCAATATATCAATGCTTTTCCGTGTACTTGCTTATTCATCCTCCTGAACATGACACGGGAAAATAGCGTCGGCAGCACGAAGGGGGCACACATGACAGTGATGACGATAAGGTCCTTAAATTCAAACATTTCAGAAAACTGAAATGTTTGAATAATAGTAGTAAGTACACGGGTTGCACGGGCGAAAAACACGATATAATTATGAGACACGCCGTGGTGGGGTATTGCGGTTTAAGTTCGACCATGTGGGGTTCTTTAGCGTGCACCGAAATCTAAGCACACTGTTGTTTCTTGCATAACATCCCCATGGAAACGCGACCGCCCTGGCTGGGAATGGAACCCGCACATCGACCTAAGCAGCCCGGCGTCGTTATTAGAAATCTAAGCAAGCAATTATTTGTCGTTACACGACAAATAGCATCAAATAGCATCAAATATAGCATCAACTGTACAAACTAGCAATACAATAACATGATTGTTTTGAGGAAGCGCCAGAGATGGTCATTGTGTGTTTGTGGGATGTACAACGCAAATGGCCAATCGCTTCTTACTAAGTGTCATAAAATTTTCTGATAAATGCTATATGATTCTTCTTAAAAGATAAGCGTTCTTTATGTGTGTACACTTGTTCTGCTACACTGAAATTATATGAGCTTCAAAATGACTATTTTACATGTTGTTATATGTTTTATTTTCGACAGCAGGCATGCTGCTATCTGAGGGCCTTCAGGCGCATTCAAGTCGCATGTCACAGCTTTTTGCTATGTGTAAAATAATTCATTCTCATCATGCCGAAAAATAAGTACATACGAAAATAAACACAACATTCGCTTGGAATATAAATACACTCTGATTCTTATTCTTACGTATCACAGTAAATGCGGTAATATTGGCACAGAAATAACAAGGCTACTTGTAAAGTACTGCGTACCTTTCTAACATCAACATAACCGGAAGAACGCGACACACGAGCTCCATGCGCGCTTTTGCAACATGAATATCAGGGAGCACAATATGCGATTTGTGTACTGCTTAATACTAGGCGCTGTTACACTCAGCTATGATAAGGACACACACGCAAAGCTTGGTATATCAGTGCCGACCGACTTGCTTAGCCAGAGCCTAATTGTTTAAAAGTTGTCGAAACTCGCCACCCGATGGTCTGGCAGATGGCAATAGACATAACAGGCACTTTGTCTGCTGTGGAAAATAATGTGGCCTGCAACGTCGGTAATATCGAATCCAGACTTTAAAATGAAAACACAGGCTTCAAGGCAGGCCACTTTAACCACAGCAGCAACTCTTGACAGAATGCACATGTACTGCACACGTGAATCCGAGCATCACCACTTGTTGACGTAGGAAAAAAAAACGGAACCTTTGCACAGCGTCTGAGACTTGCAACGATAGAAAAGTGAGGTAACATTATGGAAGTAGTTGTTTCTCGAATGTTGCCACAGGGAAGAGCGGGAGTTATCGGAGACGCCGACCTGCTTTGAGGCTTGCAAGAAAGCTCCCAGCATAACGAGCCACTCATATCAGTCATTTTATCTTCAGTCTTTCAGAATTCTGTTGTCGCAGTAACTGAAATCTGTGCCGAAAAAAATGCTCATGTCATTTTTGGGTAGTTACGGATCTTCAGCTTGACACAGAATCGCACTTAAAGTGTTAAAGACGAGCGGCACCAGTTAAAGCAAAGACAAAATGACGGACCTCTAGACGTGTTGGACTGATTCATTCGTGTAGAAATGGCGCGATGAGGAAAGAAAGACGCTAGAAAAGAACACCGTTTAAGTGTTTACTTTATGTTTTCTTAACAAACAATCAGTCTTGAGTTCGCGCATTAGGGTGTGTTCTTTACCTACATTCTTGTTCTTCGTAGATCATTATTGTTCCCAGAATCGCGCATCAAGACAGTGAAGAAAACTTACGATAATGGAATTATCACCATCATTGAAATATACTGTAGAACAGAAGGAAAATTGTGGTATTTCCTCCATCATCCCTGTATTCTGTAAGCTCGACCCCATGAGAAAGCCACATCTTCTTGTGGTTGTACTGAATTCGTGCGGCACTATACCGCCAAACAATTTACAACGTTCTATCCCGCGAAATGGTGACATATGATTGTCGAGATCAAGCGCAGAGAGGCACTGGTAACAGTGATAGCTTGCATTCTGAAGCATCTAGCACACCGCAGTATTGAACCTTAATATGTTTCTATGTAGGGACAGTAAATTAAGATCACTATCTCTTCTAAAAATCCTCCCCGATTTATATTTTTGAGGAACCTTTTGACGGACCCTGTTTTGATGCACATTCTGCGTAATCGTTGTGCTTTCATAATTTGAGTACAATTTCAGACGCCTAAATCAACAAGTTGCCCTCAACTTGCCCCGCTTTTATGTTTCAGATTCCGGGAAGCCACCACGCGGGACAACATGAGGCTAGTATATTCTACATTCTTACTACACTTGTGGTGCCGATCTGTACACTGGTTATGAGAAGACTGAAAATCTGCGAGTGCGGAAACTTTTTCCTCGAATGACTTGAATGTATATTGCGAAGACAAGCGTTGGATCTTCGCGGTTTGTCTTCAAACTTCGTCAGCTTCATTCGCGACAATAGCACGCTGTAAACCACTTTGTACCCTTAAAGCGATATCTAGCAAGTGAAATACCAGCTTGACTAACGAGAAGTTGGAAAAATTGGGTTGTAATGTTGTCTTACTTCCGCAAATAGCCTTCCCATTGGGGTTAGCGTTAATGTTTTACCTAAAACACCCTTACAGCCAAGGGTGTGTGGGATTATCAAAACATCTGTGGCCCATACGACAGGAGTGCCAGCTCATAATTGGAACTCGCTAAATAAACAAGCGGTGAATATTAGGCAGTTTAGAATACCATATATGTCCGTTTAAGAACTATGTACTAGCTCAACATAACCTACGCGTATTCTGTGAATACTTAATGTTTATTTATGTTTGTCCGCCGCGGTGGTGTAGAGGTCACGGTGCTCGGTTGCTCACACGAAGGCCGCGGTTTCGATCCCGGCCGCGGCGGTTGCATTTCGATAGAGGCGAAATGCTAGGGGTCCGCGTACTGTGCGATGTGAATGCAGGTTAAAGAACACCAGACGGTCAAAATTTCCGGAGGTGACAATTTACGGCGTGCTCATAATCATACCGTTGTTTTGGCACGTAAAACCCAGATATTATTATTAATTAGGAAGAGCAGGAATACCCCCACCGCCACTTTACGCCGGCTCAGTATACTATGCGCATATTGACGAGCGATGGTCATGGAATATGGTGAGATGGTTATAGCAGATGGTCATAGAATAGCTGTGCTTGTCCACCTGTTGCTTAACGATGTTATATTTGTCCAATGGATGTGCATGTGCGGTATTCTATCTTTCGAAGCTGATAGAAATGGGCTTCCCTCACAGGTAGCCTTTCTTTTTATATTTTTCAGTCATTATTATAAATCGCGGTCATTATCGCTCTCGGCAGCCCAATGAATGACTATTGAACAATGAACTTTTTAGTGAATGCAGTAAGCGGCCATGTTTGTAAAGAAATGTGGAGCAGTCGCATACCTACAACATTCCACTTGAAATACTTTTTCTAGCATGTCTGTGCTCTGAGATGTCCCGCCGCGAAATTTCGTTGCAATTCGGATGCTTACGCATAAAAGACAGTGAGGACGGCAGCGCAAAGCTCCTCCCTGTTGTGCCGCGGCAGTTGTGCGCAGCGTTTAATGTGGCAACAGGTCCGAGGCATAAGCAAAGATGATAACTGTTACCATTTTGCTACCGGCTGGCGATACCAAGCAATGACTGCTCGTCCCATCAGGGAGGAACATTGCGCCAATCGTGCAATGCCTTACATGCGTATAATGAAAACTGGATCGTTAAACTTTGCAGCTGGATATGTCGTAGCACAGACATGCTAGAAGGATTCTTCCAAGTAAAGCTGCCTAAAGACACGACTGCTTCCAACTTTTCTATGCAAACACGCCTGCTTAGCGCTGTCAATAAAAACCTAATTACTAGTGCTAAATTTTAAGAATGTCATAAAAATAAATTTTGAACACCCGATATATTGGCAACAAGCGGCATTGCGTCGCAAAAAAATTGCTATTACTTCTGTGCCTCTTTTTATTTTATATTGCTTGTCTTTGCACAGGTTTCGCACTGCATGGACGGGGTATGCCTGCAGCGAAAGGCAACCCACGGGCTAAAACGCTCGAAAAGGGCATGCCTACTTCTTGGAGTAGCAGCCTGAAAATAATTAAGAAGATCAAGGAAGCCAAAAAAAGACGAAGGGATATGGAAATGGCTAGGGAAGCTGCTTCCTATGGAGGTTCAAGCAGTGAAGACGAGACGGCAAGCGATGGCGGAGCCAACGGAGGCGTCAGTGGAGCCTTCGCTGGAGGACGGGATCTAGCCCACGAAGCATAGGAGTCGGCAGTGGCCCTGGTGGATCTATTCAGGTGGATTTGGAGGAGCCAACGTAGGTGCTGCTGGAATGTTTCCAGGGAGGTTTGGAGGAGTCTACAGACGCACTAGCGGCGCGCCCTCTTATTTGTCCCCGAATGGTGGGGAAGGAGGCCTAATAGTGGCGGACCTACAGGTTCCGGGCGGACGAATGCTGGCGACGGAGCCATGGGAAGTAGGGGAGACCTGGTTTCACGTCAGAAAATTTTGGCCCGTCGAACGGCAGACGCTTTGGTTCAGCATACACAAGTTCTGGTGGAAATAGTTACGGCAGTTTTGGAGGCGACAGCGGCGACTACCAGCCAAATAAGCTAAAGTGATTAGAAGAATTGCCCTGTGAGGATCATGTAATACAAACACGTTAATCATGCCTCGCACGATGCAGATATAAATAAATGTCACAAAGTGGGGACGCCGCCAAGCAGATTTAGCCCCAATTTCGCACCTGATATATCCGCTGCATAAATTGCGAGCGTTTTTTTTTTTTGCTGTATGAACTGACCGTCAGTCACATTTCAATGTGTTTTTGGTGAGAGAAGCTACAGATCTCCTAACCCGCCCACACATACTATGAATTCTAAAGGGCACCTAAGTGCTGCAATCATTTCTGGATATGCCTATAACGTCTTCCCGTGAAACCGTTCTAAACATTTCGTTTCTTTAATCAGTCTGTTCAGCACGTCGTTTCATCCAACCTTTCTGCCGACGACAGCTTGAATGCCGCAGCACGAAACTGGGTTCCCTTCAAGAATACACGCTTAGTCGTGGTCCGCTATATCAGTAGGATGAAGAGATAGGCTCGTGGTTAAATAATACTATTTTTCTGCGTTCACATAAACACAGTTTTCGCAACAGAGCAGCACCATGTTCTCATGCGATTTTGACAACCATTGGAACTGTCCATGGCCTTGTTACAACTTCGGTACTATTCCCACAATCATTGCGCACTTGCACCCTTTATTTTTCTATCGTGTATGTTTCGTACGGGTATGAAAATTACACGGGAAATTTCATCTAGTACACTCAAACACAAGACACATGGAATAATGAAATGTACATGTGTTTACTTCGATGTAGTGACACAATATTGGAAGTAAACGAGCGTGCGGTGTTCTGTTTGGCCAAAGTTAGCGTGTCATAGATTGTCATAAATGTACAGAAAAAATGTGCCAGTAGTATTGAGCGAGCTTGCCTTACAAACAGCAACTCCATTGTAGTCACAGAAAAAAAAAGTTACTTTAGTGTGTTACTGAGGAGTACCTCGCTATTAGATGCGAAGTATCTTAAGGCCGAGCGCAACCCGGTGGTGTGCGGCGTGACCACCCTTACTGCGCATGCACATACCCTCTCCACACACCTCATCTCCACTTTCCCTCTCCCATTCCCCTCTCCACTTTCCCTCTCCCCTCCCATCTCCCCTTTCCCTCTGCACTTCCCCTCTCCACATTCCCTCTCCCCTCCCCCTCTTCCATACCCCTCTCCCCTCCCCCTTTCCACTCTTCCTCTGAAACGCGGGCTAGACATGCCGAAATTCTCTCCTGCGCAACGCCGCGATGAGCTCGAGCGCATGCGCGTCCCCTCCCCTTCTCTCTCCTCTCCTACGCTGCCCCCCTCTCGCCCGCCTGTCGACCGCGCTCCCCGCTCGCCCTGTGAGAATTAACGGCCAGGCTAGATGGAAGATACGACGCGCGTAGCGTCCCTCTTCGTGTTCCACGACGCGAGGTCGGTTAGCATGCCCAACGAACGCCAACGGAACGCGATCGTGCAAGTGCTCCGGCTTCGCATCGCCTCATGGTCCCCTTTTAGCTGTGAGATGGTAGTAATTTCTTCAGAACTGACCGAGGGCGCTCATGGGAGCCTGGGTGCTCAGGTGAGGTACGGTTTCATTAACTGACATGGTTCTGTGCGATGTCCCGTACACCGAGATATCAATATAGCCACCACCTTCATCTTCTTTGAAGAGGTAGACGGCTGCCATGGCAAAATGTAGGCGCTCGACATTAACCAGGACGCGACGGAATTGCGTATAGCGTTCTGTGCCACCGTAGGTCAAGCAGCACGGCCTGACAGGTGTTACCCTTTTTATTGGTCATGGGAAGATGGCGTGGTTCCTGAAGCATGGAAACGCAGCTGTCTGCTACAGGAATGTCACCGCTGCTAGTGACATCATACTGGAGTATAGCTCTCGCCGCCTGTGTTGCGAAGCTCATGGAGCGAATGATTCTCACACGCCCCGAGTGAATCCTTGAAGTGTACAAAATTAATCTCGACTCCATGACGGGATTTCGACGAGGCCGTTCATTTATAAAGTGTCATCAGTAGAGCAGCATATGTGTACAAAAAGGCTAAAATTGCCGCTTTTCCTTGATGTACAAGGTACCTATTAAAGCGTTTCTTATCAAGCTATATCAGGCACTCCTTTATAATTGAACATGGATAGCGAATATTTCGATCCATCTGAAATTACCTGACAAGAACGTCATTGTTTGTAGGCACTGAATATAGTTCGGCCTCCCACCACTACACGTGCCGTGGCTTCTCACAAGGCAGTGTTTTAAGCTCTGCTCTTTTCAACCCTAGCCTTCTTTGCCTAGCCGAAACGCTACCGAAAATATTTTCGCTGGTGAAAACAAACTACGCTCTTTCCTGTATTTTTCTTCTTCCTTCCTTCGTGCTTGCGCAGTGCGCGACCGTTTCCACATTCAGGTGTTTCGCTCTACGCTGTCATTTGTGTCTGGGCGTCAGCAGGGACACTCTTGCAGGTTCGTGCGAGGCTACAGGAGGTAGTGACACTAACGTGTGGCTACCTTCGTACGCAGGGCCTAACACTCTAGACAGAAAAATGCGCCCTGGTGGCCTTTTGGCGGAAGGCGATGACCAGTTACCCAATATACATCAATGGTCCGCCTGTCTTATACAAGCGAAGTCGTAGTTTTTTAGCTGTCATTGTGAACGGATACCACTCCTGGAGCCCTGACGCCTTTCATTTGAAACGAAACTCGCACCTATTGCTCACGTATTCAAATTCATCACAGTAAAAATATGGGGACCGTCAATGGGTACATGCTACAGCTGTACCAAGAACGTTTTATTGGATTACTGCGCTATAGCTCTCCCGTGCTTACTAAAACTTGCACGTCAAATCTCCGAACACTTGAGAACCTGCAACCATAGGCACTACCCGTTTGCCTCGGCCGACCGCGGAGTGCCTCAAAAGCCAGAACTGTTAGATTGGCTCCGGACCACCTGGTCGTGACCTACGTCACAAACGACGTCCTGAAGGCCCACATTCGCCGCATCTCACGAATGGTGTCAAGCAATCGCCGTACCTGCCAGAACAAAGACCACAAGCGCCGTTCTCTAATGTAGTCAGTTCTGATCGTGTCTTCCTACTATCGGTTTCACATTCTCGTCACTTTCCACACAAGTCTTGTGGTGCTTACATAAGCCCGAAGTGCGCAATTCACGTCCCAGGAACAAGAAAGAGGAAAGACCATTCTGTCCTAGCCTTGAAGCAAGCACCTCTCGATTGTTTACGCGCTGTCTATGACGAAAAAATTCACGTCTACACGCATGGCTCTACCACCCAGACCAGCTGTACTAGCGCAACCTTCCTAAAATCACAACTTGTTGACCTCACTTACAAGATTTGCCACGTGATAGCGACTGGATCGAGGGTTGTTGCCCTGCGAGACGCCGTCGACTGTATCAACCAACATCCGGCTAATCAATGGGTAGTAATCTGCAACTCAAAGGCGGCCTTACAATGTGTTTTGTCAGTGCTTCGTCGAGGATCTTTTGAACAAATTGTGTCGGCAATACGAGAAACACACCACCGTGTGTTTCAAAATGGACACGACGTCGTGTTTCAGTGGCTGCCTTGTCATTACGGCATCTCCGGCAACGGCATCATCGATGAAGCTACCAGAAAAGCAAACACAGAAACAAACCTTGTTTCCACGCCTTTATTGAGGACTGACGCAGCTCAACACTCAAGTAAGGTAGCGCATAGCGTGACACTGCAAAAGCGACAAACACCGGAGTTGACATTATATCGATTGTAATCTCTAAACCAATCACTGCGACGGCGGCTGCTATCTTTTCGTTCCTGACAGGAAGATATAGCGTTGTGCCGTCTTTCACTGGGTGTACCATTCAGCAACGCATATTCATTTAAGTTTTAAATGACCGACAGCGGCTAGTGCAGCGACTGCGCTGTGGAGGAAACTATTGAGCACCTCCTGTGCCCGTCTTACACAAACGAGAGGCTTCACATCCGCACTCAACATCACCTGGACAAAAACGCTTTCACCGTCGACAAAACTTTGGGGCCATGGGAATTCGCTGCACAGTTACGGAAGGCAAAGAATGCGCTGCGATTTCTCAAGGATAGTGGACTGATCCACCGTCTGTGATGCAAATCGCGGGAATGCTACATCGGCAGAAACAGTGTCCTTTCTCTCCTATTGAACTTTTCCCCTACCCTAGTGCAGGCTGGCCTGCCGTGCTTAGCACTCATTGACGTCCCTGCCTTTTCTTCTATTGTTCTCATCCTGCTCCGCAATACAATAGCTCTTGCATGCTTAGACGATGTGATTGTACGTTCACCCTGCACTCTTTCATGTTTCCAGTCTAACCACTTCGCATTCTTTGCCTAAATGAAATAATATTCTGTTGCGATGCATGATTTCGCTGTAAACAATGGCATATTAGCGTGACGTGTAACATATTAAAAAATTTGCCGCAAATCGTCTTCTCAAGGTTTAGTATAGTGTTCTATATCTAAGTCTCTATTCGATCGATGGTCAGCGCTCTATTGATTCAAAATAAATGTTCTTGTCACATGTTATCGCCTATTATACTAAATTACGCTATAAAATAGCAACCACATTTAACCGCATGAAAATCATCACGTGAGGAAAAGCTGAAACCAGGAGACGCAGGGCCGGCCCGCGAGGACGTCATGGTACACCACAGTGTATCTACCACTCGCGCCCACGACGCGGGTTCCGGAACAAACGGCGATTGCTTCGTAGGCTATTGCACTCTTGTTCACGAGGAAGGTGATAAAGACCCGAACTGCAAAAAAGGGGTCCATGTCTATAGGGCATGTTACGAGACAACACGAGGAAAGTGCTTCTAAATGAATCGAAACAAACATCTAGTCTTATTTCAGCACGTCGTATAAGCGAAGTCTCGGTGTTTCTGAATGGAATGACGTAAAGCGTAATTGTCAACCGTAAGTTATTACACGTAGGAGATATCACTGAACGAGTTCAGATTTTGTATTGTGTAAGTGAAACAGTCAACTTAGTAGGTGAAGTGAACCTTCAAAACACGTGGCGTGATACCATATACCAGGTGGAGAAAACCGCATACGGTGGTAAAGAGGTCAAAGAAGTGCAAATGCACCAGCCTAGAGATGTGCACTTGTGGCCTGAGGTGATGTGAGCTCCTGACAATTGAAAGGCAAAAATGCAGCAGTGTCATCAAGACGGTTCTGTTGGTCCGGAAATTTAACGTCCGAAAGCGACTCAGGCAATGAGAAACGCCGTAATGGACCGCTTCAGATACACTCGACGACCTGGGGTTCTTTAATGGTTGAAAGAATTAACAATATTTTCACCAGGACGACCATGGATGTAACATTTCCACCTATTTAAATTATATTGTAATTAAGTTAAATAATAGTTCGACTTACTCGAGTTCGATATTGCGATAAAGTAAAGCCCGACTACATCAAACTCGGTTAAATCAAGCTATACTTTATATCTTACAATTTTAAATCATCAGAATGCCCTCACGTAAGGCATAGGGGAATCTACGGCTGCAAAAATAGCTGGAACACTTCATACACCGACTATCAGACAGTTTGAAACGCCCCAAGTGGCTTTCCCTCAGAATATATATGCTTGCAGTGGATCTGTTCTGAAAGTGAAGAGCAGTCTTTTAAAGGAGTCCTGCAACAGTTTCTCAGCATGGTCAGAGAACGCTGCCTATCGGTCGTAGAGGCTCCTGAGAACACGCGAGCCGAACAACATAGCACAGCACGCGGCCTGGAAATTACAATTACAAGCCGCGCGTTCGCAGAACAAAAAAAAGAACGAAAATTTGCTCACTGTCGTTACGTGCTCGTGACATAACTTCTATTCACCGTGCCATCCCTCGCTGCTCATCTTCCAGCACGCTCATCGGGGCGAGACAAGAGGGCGTGCGACAAATCTCTAACCCTGCTCATAGTTGACAGATTCTAAAAGTTCTTGCGGCGGTCGGTTCGCGAGCCAATAAACTCATTTAAAGAAGGCTTTTAATGGTTACTTGAAAAAGTGTTTCAGGGCACCTTTAAGATAAGTTTTGTGTATATCGATGCTCTAATTAGTGGCGCATAACACGCCCCTCTGTATAACCCTCGCTACCGAATGCTAACGCCATACAAATAAAAATAAAAACAAAAAATTAATCCGCGTGTTGCCGCTGAGACACCTTTCTTGCATTATCGTGAAGCGGTGTCGTTAAGCCAACATGCGCACCGACATTCTCATCACAAGTAGGTTGAATTCTGTAAAAGATTTCTGTCGAATTACACGATATGTCGAATTAAACCTGTTTTCTTGTTTGTTTTTTTCTCGTGAGTTTGATATAAGCCGATTTAAATGTACTGATGTATTTTCGCGTACTTTGTTTTAATTCTCCTTTTCAAATCAGCAGCAATGAAATACACTGTATATGGAATGAATCTCCCAAACCACATTTAACACATCGGTACATTAGACTAAAATTTTCCGCCCTGGATAAGTTGCATGACCCGGCTTCCGATCCCATGTGTGGCGGCGTATACGGCCAATGCCGTTTGCGGTATTGCGCGCGTTTGGCAAAGGTGGCTTATTTGCTTCATCACAGCTAAAATTTTCATATTTATATCGAGATTGAATAGACCCAATTAGGTTTCACGACGCTTTCAATGGGCAGAGCAATTGTGTAGGCGAAGCGCGTAGCGCTTCGTTGAAACAGCCGGTGTCGCTATAGACCAGAACACAGCGAATTCCATGCGCATCGCCATATTTGCATCGCGCGTCGCGCCATCTATTGCACACTCGACGAAACAACACGCGCGGGCTGCCACGCCAGCAGACGCTACACAGAGCAAACGTGAAACTTCCGAAACTCAGCCCGTCGGAGAGCGTGTTTCGCGTCTTTTCTAGCCTGGACATTTTCGCTGATTTTATTGGAACATCAAGAACATCTTCCTCATGCAAGTCCGCAATTTATACAGTACATGCTGAGTGGGCTGCGGAAGCCGTCACATTTGTAAAAAAAACGTTGTCGCTGCAGTACGCGTGAATCGTAATTGCAGTGCAGCTCGCGAAAGAGTGAAACGATGTTTTGTTGCCCCATATTACAAGTTGTGCACAAAGTTTTGTGAAAGCTCATCATTTCAGCATGCATCGCGTAATAATTAGAGTACGCTTTACGGGTAGTTTCGCGGAACGTAATTTTTGTTTCACAGGCGCTCTTACAATAATGCGTCTTGCTCACAAAAGCGTGCTACCAGAGAGTATAACCTGAAGTATCGTTCAGCGATCCCTTTTGGAAGCTACCTGCGCTATTTTATTCTTGTAACGATGGTGCTTTACAAGCGAAACTGTGCTACTCTTAGTTAAGCCGGTTAGCTACGCCTGCGACGTAAAGGACACTGGCGCGAGTACTGTTTACTTACGTGCCAATATGTATTATGTGAAGCTGGATGCCTCGTGTCCAAATAAATTTGGGGACATCAAACACTGAAATGAAAGCACGAAATTCTGGCCAGCTGTTGAGGAGCACCGTGCCATTTATTACCTTTTGTAGAAGAAATCTCGAAGGCGTGGATGCCATCAAAAGCACTAGAGCTTACTACTACGTTGAAAGTGGCAAAGCATGCTGATTGCTTGTGCTTGAAAGCACTACCTTGCACTATATTTTCGTCAAAGGAAACGCTTAAAGGTATGAAGTGCACCCCCCCACAAAGCTCGCGCCTGCCTTCAACCCAGCTGCGTGTCACGCAAATCGCAAATTAGGTTCGCAAAATGAAATAGGTGGGCATCACACTGCAGAATACACGCAGTTAGTGTACTTACTCGCGCATTTTCACTCGGCTCCTAGTTTTTTTGCTTGAATCACAGTTATCCACTCGCGGCGAAGCTGAAAACACCGCACTGGCACTATTTCCGTGGCGCGTCGTAATCGTCGCAGACAACGCTAATATCCTCTTGTTGTGCTGCTTATTTTGGCATCCAAAGACAACGCAGTAGTGCCCAGACGAGCTCTTATACACTGAAGCGGCGTGAACGGGTTCTTTTTCGCACTTTAAAGCCTCAGAACTGCAGCTTGCCCTGTTTACTTGGTGCAGCCCGCGCGCGCCTTGGCAGCCCCGGTCAACCCGGCGTCTGGGTGCGAGAGTATCCGCTCGGCTCGCCAGCAGCCTGGGTGCGAGACAGGCGTGATCTGATGTATACACCAGTGAGATTGCCCTCGCATCACGGCTCCCGATGCCGCGAGTGGTTTGGTGCTGGTTTCTGCCTGTAACAACAGTTAGACGTAACAGCTTTTTATTTATTCATTCAGAACTTTGTGTCTCAAACAAGTTGTACCTGTTCTTATGAAGCGCCAGTCTACGGCGTTCTCGCATTTCTTTTTGCTTCCTTTTATTTGAACGGCACAAGCTGACTGTTCAACTCTATTCTGGATGTTGCACGGAATGTGTTCGAAAATCCTCAAAAATCTGGGAAATGCGATATTTCTTCGATGCCTTCACAATTACTTTTTCATTAGCCGCAGGCATCTTAAGATTGCTAAAGTGATTATTTGGGGCACTAATGAAGAAAGATAAATTATTAAGTTTTATTGAGCGGAGTTAGGCGGTTATGTTGTATGGGAGAATTGGAGTCGCTCATGCGAAGAACTCATTGCGGTTTTGAGACTGCGAAAAAGCGGCCTCTAGTAATAATTGTAAAGTAACAAAACCGAAACACGTGAGAGCGCAACTGCTATATTCTTCTGAGACGTCCAGAATCAGTGAGCGTCGTTATACCAACCATAGGCCGACGTCGTTGTGTTAGTGTGCGAGCTCCGCTTGAAATTATAGCACGCATGTCGCACCCTCGTTAACGAACGCGGAAGAACTACACCTCCGTGATCGTTGTCTCGAACAGTGACGCCAATCTGGTCGTCTGCTTGTTGCGCACATAGGTGCTTCGGTTTCGGTTTCGCCGTTGATTGTGGTTGAATTTCATTTCGCCAGAATAATAATTAGAGGCCTCTTTTGTAGCGTTAGCTACACTTGCCTAGCCGGAGCAGGTTTCGCGTGGGTCATCATGAACCGTGCTGCGCATGCGCGAGGATGAGTGCGGAGCCGGCATCTCACGCGCTCTCCGCCATCGCCGCGCGCGGCTCGCCACGGCTACCACGGCTGGTGGCGAAGAGCGGGAGGAGTGGCGTCGTATCCGGGCAGACAGATTGGCGCCGGCGCGCGCGACTCGCCGCTGCTGCTCTGCTCATTCGAGAGGGGTGACGTCATGGCCATGGCGCGCGCAGCTATTCGCCTTCGCTGTGCAGTCGCCGTCTGACAATGCGCTGGTGCCGCTTGATAGCGCCTCTGACTGGCGTTTGCAGGCGGGTAACGCCATGGAGAAGGAGAGCGCAAATGCTGCTCAACGGCGCAGAAGAGCCGAGAAGCTTATGTCATCGGATCCCGAAGTAGTTGCCTGACAAATAGCGGTTCAGCGTACGAAGAATGAACAGAGGAAGGCTAAACGTGCTGCGGAGACACCGGAGGAAAGGGAGGAACGTCTAGCAAAGCGGCGTCGCCAGGATGCTGAGCGACGTGCCCGACCACCTCTGCAGCAGCAACAACAAGACGCCGTCGATGAAGTCAAGGCTCGCCGATCGACTGCCTATTACTGTGAAACTTAGCGAAAGCGCCAGTGCGGCTCGGACCTTCGAGACGGACTTCGTAAACAATCCGTGTGGATACGTGTGCGACGTGTGTGAAAGACTATGGCCCATGAAAGACTTGACGCCGCTAAGTAGTGCCATGCGTGAAACGTTGAGTTTAGTGGCGGCGCCTAAGTGGGGTGAAACCGTGGCGCGGGTTTGTACAACGTGCAAGAACTTTCTCGTTAAGCAGAACATTCCGCTCATTAGCGTTACCAATGGGCATCGTTACCCGGCCATGCCGCCAGGTCTACCGGTTCTGAACGATGTGGCCGCATGTGTGTCATTGGAGCAGCAGTAAGCATGACAATCAAGCTAATCCTAGACAATCTGGAAAGCTCAGAATAATCAGCTGGCATAATATCCTGGCATAATAGCCGAGCTAAACCACTGCAATTTTAGGGGCGAAGCTCCTTAAAGCGGCACCCGTTCGTCCCCGTCGTAGTGCGTAACCAGTCTTAACGCTAGTACCAGATCTTGACCTCCAAGGTGTTGCCGGTGGGAGATTTCTCCTGTGCGTTGTTGAACAATAAAAAAATTCGTAGCGTGCGCGTTAGCTAAAAGCCGAATTCTTCTCTCTCTCATTCCCCATTAGCAGCCATTGGCATGTTCCAGTAGGAAACGTTAGTAGAAGTAGAAGTGTAAGTGTTAGCTAAAAGCCGACTTCTTCTGTATCTCATTCCCATTAGCAGCCATTGTTTACCTCCAAGGTAGTGCCTGGTGAGATTTCTCCTGTGCGTGATTAAACAATAAAAATTTTCTTCAAAACGCCGTTGATTGATGAAATAATCCAACGAAAGACGCCAGATGTTTTCCAAAAGCAAAACGAAAAGACGCCGGATGTTTCTAAAGCAAAACGAAAAGACGCCAGCTGCTTAACGAAAGACGCCAGATGTTTCTCCTCTCCTACGCCCCCCCCCACCTAACCGCCTAACTCCACTAATTGAACAGGTGATTAATTTAGCTTTCTTAATACCGTCTCAAATAATGCATTTAGCCGTCACATATGCCTGCCACTACAGAAAAATACAATTGCGAAGGCAGCGAGGAAATATAACATTCTCCTGATATTTGACTGTTCTCGGACAGATTTTTGAATCACCCGGTATATTATCCAACTTCTGGACACGTGCGAGTTCCCTCATTCTTAAAAAAAATCGTGCTACGTCTCTGATCACGTTGTTCGAATTCTGCCAAAGCGTCAGAAACTTGGTCGGAGTGCCTGCTCCTCCGTCGTCGCTGTTGCGGCGGTTAGTGATACTGACATAAAACAACACTCAACCGTACACAGATGTGAGAAAGGCTCACAGCGCACCGCGCAAAAGCGGTTAAGTGTTTCTCTCCAATAATGCATTGCCAAATTTAGTGTCAATTTTCGTCTTCAGTGTGTTCGAAAATACGACACGATGCTTATAAGTGAGTGAGTGAGTGAGTGAGTGAGTGAGTGAGTGAGTGAGTGAGTGAGTGAGTGAGTGAATAAACTTTATTAAATGTCCGGGCGAGGCAGGGGGAAGAGGGGAGTAACCCCTGTCCCGTCCCACTCTCCGTCGCTGATGATGGCGTCAGGTGACGGCTTGAAGCCCTTGGACCCGGGCGGCATCCTCGGCTTGCCGGACGCCCCAAAGTTGGTCGGTCGATCCAATTTTTTCAAAACTTCTTCAGCTCTGTCACACCCAAAGGGCAAGCTTGCTGGTCGCTCCTTTTCCTCGTAACATTCATCTAAAGCACAACGTCGGCAGGCGCAGGGCCAGGGCCGTCGGGCTTCTCGGACACGTAAAGGACAAACCTCGCTTGGCTTGCTTCGTAGATGCCGCCGAGTTTGACCTCTCTCCTAGGTTCGCTTGCGTCGTCATCGATAACAAGCTTTCAAATCTCAGTTCCGCATCTTTCAAAGACTTCACTCTCTCTAGTGCCGAGCAGGCGGTCATAGCTCTCGCTCTCCTGGACGATAGTAGATCGCGGATCTACACAGACTCTACATCGTCGGCTACGGCCTTTAATTCTGACTCTATTCCTGTCAAAGCCTTTAAAATTCTCGGCAATAAGATTATCTCCCCGCACACCATTACTCGGTTTCCGGACATCTTGCTTCTCAGATTCGCTCACCAACTTCAATGATACTGCTCACTCTCGGCCGCACTCTAACCCCCCATGCCGGGGAGTACGCAGGTCTGCAGGATTGGGTGGGGGAACGGAAAGACTTTTGTTCACCTTTAATGAATTCACCAAGCACTATTAAATAGGCAGGCAGGCTTTTCCGCCCCCGCACGGTGAACTATAACACTCCAGGCAATCACACTCCGAATGTCGAAGACTAGGTCATAACGCAATTTAGATTTCCTCTGCATGAGAGCTGCGGACGCCTTCAAGTCTACCTGGAAGGACTGCGGGTTTGTTATCAGCCTAGATCACATGCTCTGGTGGTGCTGTTCGTTACGGGGGTCGAATAAAGTGACCGAGGAGGAGTGGAGCTTTGTCATCAAGAGTTCCGTGCTTCTCCCACAACTCCCGGCTCTTGGAGAGCCCACGATGCGACGGCGAGGCTACCACTCCCAGGGTCCACGTGGGAGTGGCCTGCGGTCCTGCTCTAAGGGCGGCGCTTCTTAGGACTCCAATAAAGTTAGTCTGTCTGTCTGTCTGATTGTCTGTCTGTCTCTCTGTCTGTCTGTCTGTCTGTCTGTCTGTCTGTCTGTCTGTCTTCAGCTTTTCCTGAACCATTCCCTGCTGACTGGCACCAAAGAGAACTTTGGGATATGCGGATGCACTGACTTGAATGTCTGGTCTGATGTTCCCCGGAGATGTCTGTGCTAAGGACTTCCAACTTTTACATCAGGTTCACGTTTGTGCAATATAACGGGAAGGATTATTATATGGCCATTTTCGGATGAAACCATTCAGTTATCTTTGCAGCGAAAACAAGGACGGGAAATAGAGGTGTTAAGACGTTCTCTTTTTGTCCCATCCTCTCTTGCGCCGTAAAAATTAACGTATACCAATTAGCTCGTATCTCGGCGCTTCTGCAGTCAAATTGGTTATGTTAGCACGTGTACTTTGTGCTCTTTCAATCCCTGTGTTCTCATCGTTTTGCTTGCCGCGAGCTCATGTTGTTGCCCTTATTGAGCTGAGTATTCTTACAGCAGTACATTGCAACGCTGAACGGAGGACAAGAAATTAGAAGGGGTGGGACATCCAAAAAATCCAAGAAAAAAAATCGCGTTCCTTCTTTTCTTTTGTCCTTTATCTTCTACTGTGGCACAAGGTCCTCAGACAAAGACATGTGAACAATGGAATAGTGCAGATCACTCCAAATCATCTTGCGCAATGCCCAGTACACCGGTATATTGCTGTCGACATGTGAGTGAATGTAAGATGTGTAACCCTGAAGCTTTCGCTGCCTTTCCTAGGCTTGCGAAGGAGAAACAGAGAGACACAGACTCAGTGCAGTTGTCTCGTTGCATGGAGCCTCACTTGATGGAAAGCACAAGCCTCGCCACCGTTTCCACCATTGTTTTGAACCTGTGCTACAGTAAACATCACTGTTGCAGACGTCAGATAAGGTCATGTTCCGTCACCTGCACACAGTGACCTTTCTATTCTACTGTATAAAAGTAGAGAAATCTTGCCCACATTTGGTCTGGAGGCATCACGTCAAGCAGTCGTCCGGCCGCTGCTGCACCGAAAAACTGATCCTTATATCTATGTGCGAATGAAAACAAAAGAGAGGTAAATACCGCAGGATCACACGGGCGCCGAATAGTGGGGTCCTGCAGCGTTTCTTCATTGCGTTTTTCTTTCCAGGACTAAATGTTTGACAAGCCTATGACCAAAAAGCTCAAGCGAAAGCATTGGTACATTGACAAGTACATTTCCGCCGAAGACTAGGTTGCACTGTGCGCCACGACAGCAAAACCTGTCTGTCGTAATCTGTGCAGGCATAGCGGTATGTATGCATATATAAAAGCAAGCAGAGGTAGTGAGCATTACAGTAGCAACAATAAATTAAGAAAAAAGCGTAGAAATAGGCACAACATGTAGTGCATAGCATGGCTGGGCGAAGATGCTTTTATACGATATCGAGGTAGGATGAAAGATGCCGATATTACAACTACTTAAGATACAGATACCAGTCACTAGCAGAACAAACGTATCCGATGTGATGGGAATTTGTATGTTGTCAGATTTATCTTTATCACTAATTGCTAATTACAGTTACTCATTTAGTAATGTCCTAATTATTAGCGCTTATGCAAGTCGGGAGTTGTCTTTTGGTAAACTGCTCTCCGACGTCCAGCGCGCTCGTCAGGACGAGAGATGAGGGAAAGCGCTTAAAACATGAGACAAATCTCTAAGTCCGCTTATTCTCCACAGATACGACAATTTTTGCGGCAATCGATTCGTGGGGCAATAAATTTCGATACTGACGTCATTCGTTTATTACTCGAAATTGTGGTTCAGGACCGCTTTAAATACAAACGCATACAAGAGATACATCAGGCGTGAACAGCAACTGCACACAAGTTTTTCATGGTCAGAACTATTAAAAAAATTATATGGAAGTCTTATATGCCACTGGTTGTCATTGTGCAACTCCTACTGTTTCAGATACATTCAACAGCTCTCTTTGAGGCGTTTATACGCATTAGCGAAAGTGTATTAAACTTGTGACTGAAATATGACTGTATTTTCTGTGTTCTCGGTGACCGGAAATTTGACTAAAGTGTGTAAAGTTTCAGGGCATCGAAGTTGTGGCCTGCGACATTAAATTCTCTACCACTGCCTTCCGTAATTTCTTCGCCGTGACAACGCGATGCCCGTTTATTCTAACATTAATTGGTTGTCTTATTTGTCAATGCACTGCTCGTGACATAGTGAACATTGTAGCATGTAAATAACGATTGAACAAGTGCAGGTAGAAATAGATTTTTTGTGATGTGCAGGGAGAGGAATTGCGCGCTTTATCTACGCAGCGGAATATCCCGACGGCCATAAGTACACTGCCGCAGTAATAGACACAGACTCCAAAACCAGAATCGCATGCAGCGTATGCATGAAAGACTGGGAAATAGCGGAGGAAGTAGCTATCGGACTGGCGCTGACAGATCAGGATTGCGAAGTCGTCCTATGTGACTCTCAATCAGCAGAAAAAAACTAAGCTAAAGGTAGAATTTCCAAGGAAGCGCTGGCCATTCTGGCGAAAGCGGACAGACCCCAAAGCGCAAGCTTGACCATCGTGCGGTTCCCCGCTCACGTCACCACGGAAGGTGATGCGCTCCCGAATCTGAACAAGACGGCACACCTGACAGCGCGAGAAATGACCCGCCGCGCCGAACGGGGATAGGCCCCTTGGTCAATAGCGAGCACACCTCGCGCAGAACGGGATAGGCTCACTAGCTATAATGACATAACAAAAGCATGTCTAAACAGCTCCAGACGAACACCATTCCTAACCCATTCCACCTAAAACGGATATACCCAGAAAAATATCAGGACGACACGTGCAAATTGTGCCAGGAAATGCCAGCAACACTCAAACACATGTTGTGGGAGTGTAATAATGTTATCAGAATGAAGGCAGTTACGCCAGAGACCCTGTCGTCGAGGCGGGCCGCCGTTCGGCGCAGCTCAGACCTCGGCATCCAAATGTCCAGCAAGCCCGTGAGGCGGCGTTGAGGCAAGGCCTTGACGTTCCCCCGTGGGAGACCTTGGCCCTGGTCGCGTTAAAGCTTGCCGGACGTTTAATAAAGTTGTATCTATCCATTCATACGTAATCACTTCCGGTGCCTTTGACTATAGCCTCATTATGAAAGTGTTTAGAAATCTTACATTCAGGACGAGAAGAATCTGTCATGTGGGCGGTAAAATGACGGTTCATTGTTGCATGCACTAGCATATCTTTGCAGATTCTACAACGACACAGGTGACACTTGCTATTTCGGGAAACGCTTTTCTGAGGCGCTGTTCGTCTGCGATTATTGGTTTATATGAGATATAATACTTACCGTGGGGCACACAAGGCCTTGACGAAGACAAGTCCACTTCTCGAAAGGTTGGCCCCGACGACATTTGCAGTTAAACAATTTCTTATCGCTTCAAAGCCTTCATCTTCCCCTGATGTTTTCCTCATTCGGAGGGTAGTTGTATATAACGGGAAGTTGTAAGGCGTCACATCTCATGGCATGTCTGTTTTTTACAAAATGAATCATCTAATTAACATATATTTCCAATTAGTCTCTTTTACGAAACTATAACAGCGGCAAAGTGTTTCTGCATCGAGCTTTTCAACCATCCCTTGTCCACTGCGCTGTTCAACATCACGAATCATGGCGGCATTTTGTATTTCGTCAAAGATCGATAAAAGTCGTCCTCTGTCAAATTCCAGGGCTCAAAAGAGCCGTGGCAAATTACTCGCGTGGGCCAAATAGTTAGTTTGACGTGTTCAGTCCGAATATAGTCAAACAAATACAAAACCGAACAGCCCGGTTCGTCTTGGGCCGGTACGGAAGGAGAGAGGTGCACTGAATGAAGTCTGAGTTCGGCTTGGAATCCCTGTCTGCCGCCCGAATAAGCTGACATTGGTATTTTTGTATTCGCTTTTCTACTAAAGGAACCGGAATTAGGACACAAATTTACCTAAAAAAACATAATTACATAATTAAAAACAGCTTACTGATCATGCTTGTGAAATTCTGGAGCGCCCTGGCAATACGAACATGAGTGCTCATTAATTTCTTGTACGAACAACTAAACAGTGGAACAGGCTGACTGAAGAGCAAATGCACATCATGAACGACGTTGTACTTTACTCACTGTTGTACCCCTACACTCTAAAAAAAAAAAAGAGAGAGAGAGATAAAAGCGAAGGAAAGGCAGGGAGGTTAACCAGGTTATACCCGGTTTGCTACCCTACACGGGGGGAGGGGGAAGGGGAGAAAAAAGAATAGAGATAGCGAGGAGGAAAGAGGGAGCAAGTAATACGCGCCCACACATCAGTGTTCACCGCATACACACAGACAGTCACAACGGAGAAATATTTAACATCGGTTCCTCTGCGAGATGTTAAAAAAGGCTTGCAAGGACTGGCTCCAAGGAATCGAGAACTTGCAGAGCGCATTGAGCTGACGGAGTTGTCATTTTCTTGAGGAGAGTGCGCATCGCGGTCATGAGAGACCTCAACACAGCGAGAACTTGTAGGTTCTTGTCGTGGCAGTCATCTGTGGACGATGAAGCACACTGCGGGGCATTCTGCATCGGCTCTTTATGAGTGCGCAGTGGTGGCAGCGAGGGCCACGCGACATCCGCCGCCGCTTTCAAAGCTTCTGCGTCTTTCCGGCTCTCGAATTGTGATGCATTGGGCGGTGGTGGTGGCGGTGGTGGTGGCGGCAGTGGTGGTAGCTGTCTCTTAAGGGAAGTCTGGCGATCTGTCGGAGTAGGAGATCGCGTTGTCCGTCCAGATTGGGTTGCAGTAGTTTTAGACCTTCGTCGCCGACGCGAGCGTCGTTGTCCATTTCTCACCAGCGAGAATGGAGCAACGGACTCCGTTCCTCCTTCGAAGCAGCGACTTTCTCCTTTGCGGACGATTTACTCGTCGCGCCCTCTCGCGGCAAGCGCCAAGGGAGAAACGTTTCCCCTCAACCACGTGACTTGCGCGCGTGCGCATGCGCACGCCGAGTTACATCGTGATTCCGTGCTGCGGAGAGCGGCCGCCCTTTCGCGCCCACTTGGCCGCCTCAGACTAGACTATCCAGTGCTACCGATCTCGGCCAGTCGCGTGCAATTACTTGTACCTAGGATTGATGCGAGCAACACACGAGTGACGTTCATTGTTTTTGTTCTATGTGTTGAGTAACGTGTGTGGCGTTCTTTTTTCCTTTTTTTATAGGCTCGGCGTGTGCGCGATGCGCCGCATACTTTCGTGTGTCTCGTGTTGTTTGTATACGATTGCGCACGATCTGCTTTGTCATAAATACAGTAAGTCCCGCTTCACAAAACAGTCTTGTTTTAATGAACACCTTAGACTGTACACCAATAATTCAATTTTTTTCGGCGTTAACATACTTGGCAAGAGCACGCGTTTTTAGTTTTACACAGCACTTATCAATTCAACAAGCAATATAAAGAAGCATGAAAGTTAATTTTTACAACATTTTAGCAAACGTGATACCACTGGACAGTGCATGCGTGAAAGTACGATAACGTATAATTGCTGGAGTTTGACGTGTCGAAACCACCGTATGATTATGAGGCACGCCGTAGTGTGGGACTACGGCTTAATTTCGATCAACTGGGGTTCTTTAACGTGCACCCGAACATAAGCACATGGGTGTTCTTTGCCTTTCGCCCCCATTGAATTGTGGCCGCCGTGGCCGCATTTTAACGTTAATCTGCATCATAATTGCACATATCTGAAAAATAAGTAAATGACTTCTGTCAATTAAGCCAAATTCTCAATCACATGCGTTTTGGAATACGCATGCAATCACTGAGAATTAGGACGGACTTATGCACGCGTGCAGCATGTATCTATCGTTCTGAGGATTTTGCTTTGGCGTGCGAAACTCAACACAAAATGCGCTTCTAATGACAGCTGTGCACAGTAGGTAATCACTAACACTCTCACTCACCTTTGTGAAAAGAGTATTCCAAATCCAACGCAAGACTAACCACCGCCACAACGACAACTACACTGTTGTCGCGCAATAACCGCAATTTCACACGCCAGGCGAATACCGTGACGTAACAGTAGCAGAGCAGCATGTAGGTACAGCGTACTGAAATATTACAGAACACGTAGTGTGGGTAGCGTTCTTTTCCATAATTCGCGCGGTGTAGCGCCAGTTTCTCTACTCAAGTAATCGAGCTGCCGCGGCGCCAAGAGCCGCTGACATCGCTCTCGAAAGACCACCGTCCGGTGCGAAGCCATCTTGTCTTGTTTCTTCGCACGAGCCGCGTTGTAACGTACGTACACACAAATGAGACGGCCGTACCGCATCAGAAGCATTGTTATTGAAGGGCTAGCAGTTGAAGGAATCCATGGCTCATCGTCATACTTGTGGTCAACGCATAAATAGAATGTGAACAAATGTCAACGCCAAACCACTCAACGAAGTCGACGTGACGAAGGCGACATAATCTGAACATGTTGCCGATGTTGCGCCCTCCCACAGTAACTATTGAAAATAAAGAAATCAGAGAGAGAACTTTCATCTGTGGCCGCTGTCGGAAGATGGCGCTACTTCAAAATGTCGTCAGAATGGTATGAGCGCTTCTCAATAAGGTCGTTTTCGCGCTAACTTAATGAACTCTGTAAATATATTGTTCATTATTATGCGGCTTTAGATTAACTGGTGCGCTTCGCTAATTAAGCCATAGCTACTATTTAATAATGTCGGCGTATATTGTGACGCAGCCATGAAATCGTAAAGAGTTCAAGAAAATGACGCATCGCTTGTGCCACCATGGTCCACTGCATGGAGGAAGGAGAACTAAGGAGAGGCCCTCGCTATCCGAGCTGCAGCGCAAAAAGTGTGGCGGAAGTCACGTGGTTTTTTTTCGCAACGGCTGCCGGGATTCCACGGGCACGCCGCCGGCTCGTGTACTCTGCTCCACCACCACAGAGCAGGCCACAGAGTTGCGAATATGCATTTTTATGCGATCGTTTCGTTTCGCGGATGACGCACGGTTTTGGAAGCCTACAGTGAGCGTCGGTCTTCACGATTGCGTGTTCAGTTCATTCAGCATGCAGACGCAAGTGGTTGTTTTCGAAGCCCGCTACAGCTTCTCCGCAAAGGCTGCGCGCCGCAGCTTCCTTGTTAGCCTTTGGCACCGTGCTGTTGTGTCCCTTAGCGGTGAAATGCTACATTTCCGAGGAAAAAGAAACGACACCTCTTAATGTGGGAGACGGCGGTGACCCGTTCCCGCGCACGACGGTGACAACGACTGGAAAGCATTGGCCCGGAGCGCTCAGCGAAGGTTCCAGCGTCAAGGGTAGAAAAGACGTGCCTGACCCAATATTGTTTCACTCAGTCAGGTGATTTGTAAAGCAGCTTGGAGCGCTCGGATTTTTTACCTTTTGTGCGCGGTAAGTTTATGTGCGCCAAAGTTATCTTCTATGCGGTCGTAGACGACCGACCCGTGCCACTGTAGGCTCGGGTGCCACGACGTTCGTGCAAACGTTAAGACACACACAGGCCGGGGATAATCTGGAGGCGCCGCATGCCCCTACGTAAGAAGACCAATTCAGATGTTGCTGTTAGATTACGTCGCGTAGAGTTACTGTATATGCTACCTTTAGGTAGCATATACAGTGACTCTAAAATGTCGCGTGCACTGAACTTACCGTTTCTCCTCGAAAAAAAAGCGATCGAGCTGTCCGCGGCGACCATCCTGCCGAATTCCACCATTGCTTTCTTGCATTCAGCTGAATAAACATGAAGCACAGAGTTGGAAATTTATTGGAAAATCTCCAGGGCGCAGTTATTGCGGTCTCTCACCGGGGCAGGGACGGCATCCTCGTGGATGCGAACTACCAGCGACGACGCCCGATTGAAGTGTTCAAGTGCAAAGTGTTTTGAGCACACACAAGCCGACTTCGCCGGTTCCCAGTCGCGTTGACCGGGTCTTATGGCTTCGATCCATAGCCTCCGACGACGGGGATCTTTGGGAAAGCTGTTTGAAAGCATGCAACAATACACACGCGCATTCGCATACATTAATATTAAATGGACAAACAGCCACGAATAAATTGAAACACCGCGCAACCACGACGTGGACAAAGAAGACGAAAAGACAAACACCAGCGCAATGATCGTGTCGTCTGCGTCGTCGTTGCGCTGTGTTTTAATAGTCAAGGAGAGTCACCAACTGGCCCAGCTTTCCATTCCTCTACAGCATGTTCTACAGCCATGAATAAGCAGAGGAACACTACGCTCACGCATGCAGTATCGTGCATTATGTTCTGAGAGCTAGCGCATGCGTTTACATTCGATCATGCGTCAAGCAAATGCAATACGCTTATGCGTGGAAGGTGACGCCCGGTTCCTTTCTTATCGCGCGCGAGCGGCACCCGGGCATACTGCAAGAAGGCATTGCCGCTCCTTTGTTCTTCCTTCGATACAATCACATGCTTCGTTATTCGGCCTGTCTGTCAGCTGACGGCGCCCCGACGCTCTGCAGGCGCTAACGACGCATGCGTCAGCGAGTTAGCGTGCCCAACCTTGCGAGGAGGAGCCTTCTCTACCCTTCCCTACTTCCGGCTTCAAGAAATGTGACGTAAATGCCTCTCCTTATTTTATTCCTTCCTCCACTGTCCACTGTAATTCAGTGACTATATAAGGGCCAGCGCTTCAGAGAGGGGTATGTGTAAACGTCTGCACGTATGCGTCTGTAGTAAATTGTTCATGTTATAGGTTTTATACATGGGAATGAATTGTGTATGTACTGAATTCATTGTGTGTACTATGTGTGTGTATAGTGAACGTGTGCGTATTAATAAAAGCTGTATCAACTTTCTGGTGTCCTTGAGTAATCCATGAATGGGCGTACCTCCCCGAAATGCCGTGTGCAGTATCAACGTACGCCGCCTCTGACAGAAACAACTTTTTTTAACACGAAAGTGTTTTATGCCGGGGTCCACCAAGTACATCCGTCACGGATATGACGTTCATAAAATGGACGCCAATGGGTGAGAACGAAAAAAAAACAAGAAAAAGATACCCCGCTGGGAATCGAACCCATGACGTCGCGGCCGCGACGGCAAGCGTCCGACACCATACCGACTAAGCTAACTCGAGAGACGCTAGGCGCGGCGCGAACGCGCCTTATATCTCTCATACATTCTCTTTCGCGGCGGGCGGAGCGGCGCGGTGCCGCCGTCTGTGAGGTGTGAAAAGAAGTAATGCTTCACGATCGACACTACTAGCACTTACTCCGAGATTGCACGCGATATCGGAGGTCATGGTTAAAGCGTCTCGACACCAGAGAGGTAGGCTGGCCGCGCTGGCGTCACCGAGGCACCCTTGACGCAGTTACGTTCTTTGCCTTTGGCTTCGTGTTAGCGTGCGTCGGCTCATCGTAGTAGTGCAGCTTCCACGTGCACCAACGGGATTTCTCCGCGGCCGACTGCTTCAATTGCGAGAGCACCGACTAACAAAACTGCTGCAATATGCGTTGCAGAAAGGACGCGATTTCGACGGGCGAACGTCGTGCCTTGGTGGAGCGAGAGCAGCGCCTGCGAGACAGAGGCCAGCGGGACGCACGCGTTTGCGGCTCATGCCACGAATCTCTACCTCCCGTGTTGCTGGAGCGCAGTGTGTGTTATGTATGCATGAGCACAGGCGTCGGCTACTCATTACTAGAAAGCGCACACCGTGCCGTTTATCTCCTTAATTGACGACGCTTTGAAGAAGTGCATACCGGGTACCAATGTTGATTATGAGCTTGTTGATATCATCCTTACGCGGGATTCACGATTCGCTGTGTCCAAATTAATGTTCACACCGTCAGCTACCACAACGGTTTAATCATGATCATGGGCGTTAGTCGTCGCGATAGAGACATGCTGTCAACATGGGTGCATCCACGTCAAAGGTGCCATAGCTGCCAAACACGAATAGACATTGTACAAGCTCTCATATATCACTACACAATAAGCACTACATCTGTGAAGACACGTTTCACTTTCGTGTTATACCGATTCCTAAGACGGAGGGATCAGCCATGTTTTTTTTTAGTATTGTTTAATCCCTCTAGATGGCGCCAGCTACCACCTACTCCGGGTCAGAGCCCCTTTGCAGTATCCGTCTCTTTTAAAGTGAACGCCGTCTCGCTGGCCGAGCGAAACGTACGAGTTCCGTCGTGCCGTTTCGCGAGGTTTTCATCACTACAGGTTTGTCTCCTTGATTTTATTGTCATATCGTTCGATATTAAGCTCAGCGGGACCGTTTTTTGTGATTGCCAGTGCCGCATAGTCTTTATCAGTCGAGAACCGATGCACTCGCTAGGCCTAAATCTATTGCTCGTTTCACTGGCTTGGCATCAGCCATCTTGATTTTCACGGTTTCGCCATTGAAAAGGGAGGAACGGTTTCTCCATTTGAAGACGAACATTGGGGACATCGCCGTTTCTCCTTTAAAGGAGAGAGGGTCGCTGCATTTTTTTAACAGTGTACTATTACACATTTGGGCGCTGCGGGGTACTCGATGACAAAGAATAAGAAAGAAAGGGGGTGGCGCAATAATGCAGGATACCATGAATTGCATTGGGCTGGCAAAACTCTGGCTGACTTCCCTGCTTCCCCCCCGCTCCATCTCATTTCTCTGAATACGTGCCCATTTGGGCAGCTGTCTATGAAACCACGTTGCGGACGCTGAGCGAGCTGGCACATTGTAAGGAATCCATTCTTTTGGCTATGACTTTTCAGCAAACCTCGCCGCCCATTAGTTGTTTTGTTCGTTTGAGTGCGCGACAGCAGCGCGCATTGAAACCGCCACGCGCAAAACAGAAAAGAAAAACTCACAGGTTCCTTAATGTAACACCTCAGTCGACTCGAAGGCGAAAGCCACCGTCTTCTTGTTTTTCTTCTAAATCAATATATTGAACCTCCCACGCCCCCTCCGAAACCTTTCTGCAACTAATATTTGCAGAAAGCGCTGCCTCCAGGTCCCTTCATTATGAACTTTTCAGCACCATTTTGATTGTTTCAGGCACCGTCTAAAAACGTTTAAGTGTTCGTCAAATGATGTCACGTTTTTTTTTTTTTGCATGAATAGTGTTGCGATCAGACTGTTTGTGCCATACATATCGCCATACAAGTTTTATATGTTAGAACAATCATTAAGGAATGTCATTGATACAATACTGAGTGTGCGCAGAAAGCAAGACCTAATTAACTTACACATTTCAGTGACTGGAGAACCGATGAGAAGTTTTTGCGGTATGTTACCAATGAGACGGTTTTCTTTATTTAAAGATAATTTTAGCGACTTTTGCTGTGGAATAACCAGAGCCTAACGAATCATTTAGCTGCATGTTTTGAATGCCTTAGTTTCCTGCAGTAAGCGGGAACGCAGGTGTCCCAGCCCATTGGTACAAGCTATGAAAGTTACCAATCCGTATACCGTCAATAAACAAACATCAATGTCGCTATTCAGCTGTCTTGAAAGAAATGTACCTAAATAACTAATGCCATTGTTCGAGAGATGCACGTGTGTTCCAGCAATGGGACGGGAGTAAACAAAACGTATAGCGCAGCGTGAACTTTTCCGTTGTTGGACGAAGAACAAGACAGGACATCTTGCGTCACTTCGCCCCGAATACACCAAACCATAAAACCAGCAGAGCACCGTTGTGTCCTACACACTCAGCGAAGCACTGCCTAGCAAACATGGCAACCGTTCGAAAACTACTGTCAGTTCTTGTGTTCTATGGTAAGTCTAGAAATATTCGTGGCTTAGATTTTATGAAAAAATTTGGAACGTAGGAAGAAAAATTTCTTGTTTGAATTACAGTCGCCAGCCTTGCTGTCGCTCGCTAGAAACATCGATATGCACATTTGTGTCCTTTTTTGGTACATCAAAGTATAATTTAGTTTATTTCAAGGATGAATATTCGATATAGAAATAGGCTTTTTACGCATCTCAAAAAAGCCTGCAAATAGTTGCCGCAGTGTCAGGTAAAGTTTTCGCGACACGTGACGGTGTAAATTTCGTTTGCCAGAAACAGATTTAGTGCTGTTAACTAGTAAAATCGCAAACAGCTTTTGTGTGCTCTTGCTGCGATTACATTTTTATATCTACAGCTATATTCTTGACTGCGCTCTGTTGTTGAATTGAAGAGTGTTGGTACGCAGCATGCTATCAATGAAAAATATTTATTGGAAGTACAGCTACGCACATATGCAGAGCTTTTTAGGTGTCCTTCATTCGTTAAGCAGCATGGACAATATGACACATTTAAATATATGTTTCGAATGTTGCATTGATAGTACTTAACACTGCGTGGCGAAATGGTAAACATAAATCTGAAAACTGGTCTACCAAACCCAATCGATGAACTAGCTGTGCCTACAGCGGAGGACTGTCGTTCAAGTAAAACAAAATTTTTTTGCTAATTGACATATATATATATATATATATATATATATATATATATATAGAAAGGAAAGAAGTGTTAATTTCAAGGGCTCGTTTTCTTTGTTATACGCAATATTAATGAGAACTAACAGACAATAATGCCAAGGAAAGTATAGGGGGTGTTTTTAGTAATAAATGTAAGGTAATTGTGAAGAAAGAAAAGTGGACGAAGAGATAGCTTGCCGCGGGCAGGGACCGAACCTGCGACCTTCGAATAACGCGTCCGATGCTCTACCAACTGAGCTACCGCGGCGGCCATCCCCCCGTCCACCTTATAGGGTATATGTGTGCATTTAAACGTGGGAGCGTCAGTCAGCGCCGCCAGTAGCCATGACGGCGAGTGTGGAACACTCTTTTTCGGCCTTGTTGGCGTCACGTAGCACGTGAACTTATTACGAGCTGGCAGCTGACCAATAATCCCTCGGATACTACCTGAAAGCATCAAGTCTGCCAGAACGAGACCCTCGCTCTGGCAGACCCACGTTCTGGCAGACTTGATGCTTTCAGGTAGTATCCGAGGGATTATTGGTCAGCTGCCAGCTCGTAATAAGTTCACGTGCTACGTGACGCCAACAAGGCAGAAAAAGAGTATTCCACACTCGCCGTCATGGCTACTGGCGGCGCTGACTGACGCTCCCACGTTTAACCCTTTCGGCCCTGGCGTCGTCAATTGACGACACCGCACAAAAGTTCCCCTAGCACCTCGGAAACGAAACGAAAACTGCTCGTTCTTGGGAAAATACTTCTTCAATGATCCCCACTGTGATTGACGCCAAAGTTGCGACATATTTGCGGAGCTGGGAGCCACAAAGAAGAAGAAGCTTGACCGAAGTCATGGGTGACGCCAAAGCGAGTCAGGTGAGGCGGCTAAGCGCCGTTTTCGGGACGTCGTACAGAAGCTGTTTCAAGGAGTATCACACTGAAAATTGAGACGTGGTTCACATTTTGTGTACTCTAGCGAGTAGCAGAAATAAAGAAGCCATTTTCCTAATTTCACAACCACTGAGCTCTGATGACCTAATTGATTTCATGCTAATTAATCCATAAATACTTGCACCACTGTCTCTAGTTTTCGTTTTTGGTCTTCTGAGGTCCTGACTATAAGGAAAACACGCACAAAAAATGTATCCGGCCAATATAAAAAATCCAGGGCTGAAAGGGTTAAATGCACACATATACCCTATAAGGTGGACGGGGGGATGGCCGCCGCGGTAACTCAGTGGTAGAGCATCGGACGCGTTATTCGAAGGTCGCAGGTTCGGTCCCTGCCCGCGCAAGCTATCTTTCGTCCACTTTTCTTTCTCACAATTACCTTACATTTATTACTAAAAACACCCCCTATACTTCCTTGGCATTATTGTCTGTTAGTTCTCATTAATATTGCGTATAACAAAGAAAACGAGCCCTTGAAATTAACACTTCTTTCCTTCATTCATAGCGAGGGTCTCGTTCTGGCAGACTTGATGCTTTCGGGTAGTATCCGAGGGATTATTGGTCAGCTGCCAGCTCGTAATAAGTTCACGTGCTACGTGACGCCAACAAGGCAGAAAAAGAGTGTTCCACACTCGCCGTCATGGCTACTGGCGGCGCTGACTGACGCCTCCCACGTTTAAATGCACACATATAACCCTATAAGGTGGACGGGGGGATGGCCGCCGCGGTAGCTCAGTTGGTAGAGCATCGGACGCGTTATTCGAAGGTCGCAGGTTCGGTCCCTGCCCGCGGCAAGCTATCTTTCGTCCACTTTTCTTTCTTCACAATTACCTTACATTTATTACTAAAAACACCCCTATACTTTCCTTGGCATTATTGTCTGTTAGTTCTCAATAATATTATATATATATATATATATATATATATATATATATATATATATATATATATATATATATGTATGTATGCACCCATTACGGCAACCCTAATGCTCTTATACTTCAGCCGTCTCGAATAAATGCTTGATTTGTCCACGAGTTTTCTACGAAGTTCTGTCGCTGAGCACACGGACTTTCAAAGCCATCTTGTGCAAAACAATTCTCATAGGAATAGCAGTGAAATTAAAAATTCATATATTCACCTGGAAATTTTCTATTGCACACATTACTCACGCGACCTCCGAAAAGCACGACGTTGGTGACTATCCATTTTCATGGATGACATCTTCCAGATAATATTGCTCTCCTTGGCGTGCAATAAAAGACATCAAAAAGGATATTGATCTGACCATAATTTTGTTTTGACTTTCATGAACGTGTGGAGGCCGAGTGCTCAGCTAATCATCTCGTATTTCGACAGTCAAAAATCTCAAGCGAGGACATTACAATAGCAATAAAAACGATGACTGCTATAACTCAGTGTGCGCAAAACGTGTACTTCAATTCTAAAATCCTTCAATTAACAAGGATCTCTGCGGAGCTGTAATAGCTCGATTTCGTGGGGCAATCTGTAAGTCTATGATTTAATAGGTTTCGTTGCTTTCGCAGTACTCGGCATTTTGTGGTAATTATTCTTCATCGCCCTATGATTCTGAGTAATGTGCATGTTAATTTTCCGCGTTTGCTGAGATCGGAGTGCAAGTTTCATCCTTTCAGACTATGCACGCACATCTAGTGTATCATCTATGAAAACAGTTTTGGGCCTTCCACTTCTTTGTTCGCGCAGGAAAGTGTCTCGTCTTGTTCTTTTTTATAAAATTTACCACAATCCACAACTAAAACAAGACCTTCCTTCCAAACCACACTACATGTCATATAGATGTGACCATCCCCACAAAGTACACATTCCTTTTTCACATACCAAGTTCTTTCACGATTCCTTTATTCCCACTACCTCGAACGAATGGAACCACCTACCCTCCTCTGTTGCCCAATTGACCGATGTCACTGCTTTTAAGGCTGCTGTTGAATGCGATGTTTACTCTTAGCAGCATTTTTCTTTGTTCACTCTTATTTTTTTATTACTATGTATACTCTTACCCACTCCCTTCTGTAACGCCTTCGGGCCCTGAAGGTACTGAAATAAAAAAATAAATAAATAAATACCAAACATGGATATTTCACTTCTAGTGTCTTCACTGTTGCGATCTTGGTATTGCTTGTGGGTTTTTGTTTCTCCGACATTTCAACAGCACTGCAATTAGGCCTTATCGATTATAGATGACAAATTTTGACCCATATATTGCTATAGCATAAGAGAATATTTGATCGTATGCTGAAGCACCAATAGACATCGTATATAAAAGGAATTAACACTGTACACAAGAACGGGTGTCTTGTGAGCGGAAGTGTTAATATTTAGTTATCAAGTAAAATATTACGCAGAAAGTGTTCTTTAAGATATTGACATCGTTCCAGTAAATGCAGAGTGCCTGCGTTGTTTTTTAACAGCCCTGTCGTACTGCCCCGCCTATTCATTGAGTGAATTCTGCTACCGTCTTGCTCCACAACAAATAGTAAGTACACCTTCTAATTCATTATAAGATCGGTCCATGTAATCACTGTTGCAGCTGTTACGCAGTCAGTCAACGAAGTGAAGTGTTGGATGTCTTATTAGTGCAAATATCGCACGGACAAGAAAAGCTAAATGCGCGTTTTGGATCCCGGCCTATGCGGTCGCACTTTAAAGGGCGCGAAATGCTGGAGGCTCATGTACTGTGTGATGTCAGTGCACGTTAAAGAACACGAGACGATCGAAATTTCCGGAGGCCCTCTCTGCGGCGTGCTTAATAATCATATGGTGGTTTTCGCGTGTAAAAGCCCAACATGTGTCCATTTAGAAAAACTAAATAGGCATATATCTTGATCTCGAGCCGATCATTTCATTTGTTCGTGTAGTAGTAACACGACAAGAAATCATATTGTCTCAGAAGGACTCCGTTTACGGAATGGAGATGACCGCATTATCACGAGCACCGTCCGCACGACAGTTCTTCCTTAAAGTGCGGAGCGCTTGGGAGGCCTGGGCTCTCGTCTCCTGTCCTGCTTGGCGTCACCCTCACAGTACTAAAACAGGAACCATCTGACGTGAACAAAAAATAATACACCGGTCCGCAAGCGAATAATCTCACCGGTCCGAAAGCGAATGTCTTCAACATTAGACCACGCACTCATTTTTTTCTCTTTATTACAGGGAAGAAAACCATTGCACCTAGATTGACATTTCAAAGATTAATAAGCAGGCATATTTACACACATATAAAACACGTCCAGAGCATCACTAAACAGCCTATAGAGTCACTAGAGCGTTCATATATCCCATAATTTGAATTACTTTTTCCTGGGCAACGTTTTTTTAACACGAAATTGTTTTAGGCCGGGGTCCACCAAGATTTCAGTGACGTATTTCCGTCACGGAAATGACGTCGAAAAAATGTACACGATCAGATGGCAAAGAAAAAAAGCTCCGTCAATGGGCATGGAACCCACGACGGCTCGGTCCGCAACAACAGATGCCGGGCGTGCTATCCACTGCGCCACGGTCACAGACTCTACAGACTTTACAAACGCGCCTTTTATATCTACGACTCTCCCTGTCGGTGGCGTGGTGTTGCCCTCTCGGAGCGGCAAACTAAAGTAATTCATCATTACTTTGGCTACCGTGATTAGTACCTGCAACGCGTTACACGTTCGTCCCATTCGACGCGTTTTCAATAGAAGCGCAATTTTGTCAATGCCCTAACACACCGCGAGGTGGCAACCTCAGCGCAAGCGTCGTAAAAGCGTCGGCGTCGCTCACAGCATCACGATAATCAAACCAAAAATAGCTCTGCGACGCGCGCCTGCCTCAGCTGGCTGTAACACCGTGTTCCCCGCTCACGCGCTCGCCCCGAGAAAAATCGCGGCCGGGAGGCGGCACGACGCGCTTTGCGTTTCCCTCTAGTTCGGCCGTATACTATACTGTTCAATCACATTTTAACATGCAGCGGGATGACACGAAGTTCTGCGTCCAATATGCGACGCTCTTCCGGCTATCACAACTCATTCTCTGATTACGTATGGAGATGTACCAACAAGCATCAAAGCGGGTGCATCCAAGTTAAGCGGTGCTATATCTGCCAGACATCAGTATACATTGTGAAAACTCTCTTATATCAATGTACATTAAACATTCACTTACTTCTATAAGGGAAAGTTTCACTTTCGTGTTATTCCGATTCCTATGACGGAGGGATCAACCATTTTTTTATTGATTGCGGAGGTTCTGCATTTCTGTCAATCAATCTTGCTCGCCAGCGATTATGCAGAACAGTAAGGAAGATGAGGTCATAGGGTATTGTCCTGTCTTTTGTCACATCAAGGTACCTAATTTTTACAGGGTTGACTTCAACGCCTTTTAAAGTGTTCGCTGCAGAACATCACGAAAGAACACGGCATCACAACAATAAATAAACAATAATCCATAGTCCACGGCTTTTTGCACAATCTGCAATTTACGTCCTAGGGAACAAAGAGTCTTTTGCTATGTCTTCAGAGGAAGAGTATCTGTCAGTACAAAAAAGAGGATGCTGTTCTCGGAGACACGCACATTTTTTGAACCCCAATTAATACATCGAAAGGGCTTTGGTCTTGCGCATTTGTTTATATGGCAATTAGCCACACGTTTATTTACTCACCCGATCTGACACATCCCTTTGTTCGAGAGGTGGTTCAACGTCGCATTTCACTTCTTTTACCGTTCCTTATTCCGCCATCATTTGTGGAAAATTATTCGCTCTATGGGTTTCAAAAAGAAATGTTTGATGCTTTACTGCTTCTGAAAGCAAGAATTTCAATAACCTATTTTTTAGCGCAAGCGGAAACGAGTTGGTGAACAAGGTTATTGATGTTTGATTTCCACTCCCACTGTATTGGTCTACGTTTGGAAATATCCAGTTCTCTGATGTAATACATCGGAGAACTGATGGGCGCGCCCTCATGCTTATCTGAGGTGAACTGAACAGAAGCCTACGAATGTGTTATACCGACGATGCGAAAAAATTATTGGGAAGAGGTCCCTACAAGTCCATACCAAAATAGCTCAACAGAGGGCGCCACTGCATTAAATGAGAAGGTTTCCTTTGAATCCATGGACGCCGCGCAGGTTGCACGTTTGGAACGCCAGTGCGCGCTTGCCCCCGAAGCCAGCGTCCCCGAAGAGCTAATTCGTCTGTCCGAGCATGCTAAGCGACAACGAAACGGCAGCGCCAGAAGTTAGACGCAGATCTACGAAATAGGGAATAGGAGCCGAAAGGCCAGCGAATGTGAGGTAACCCTCATTTTCGGAAGGCTCACGCAAGCCGATCGCCATCAAAGGCGGGAGAACCCCCAGCTTTGACTCGGATAACCAAGCGTCAACAGGGCCAGGCGAATTCTCAGCTCTGCCCGCAGTTTGTACCGTTTTCACGGTGTGGAACTCGCGCGATTTTTTTTTCATTTTGGCCTTTTTTTGTGAATATACTTTTCTCGTGTTATATATAGGTGTTGACTATTCTTTCGACTGCGAAGACGGTATTTTTCTCGACCCGCCTACTAGTATTAGTTAGTAAGTGCCTCCTAGTGCAGGACGAACTCTTGCTCTCCATCCCAATGCGTTTTCATACTAATAATTCTGGGGTTTAACGCCCCAAAACCAACCAATGCGTTTTCTGTTGGCTGAGAACTCGTGTTTTGAACACATGTATCTTATGGTAAGCAGTGCAGTTTTCGTGAGTTTACCGTTTTCGTGGCCAGTATACATGTTACGCTCGTTTTCCTAACGCTTAGAGTTGTGAGAATTCTGTGTTTCAGAGGAATCTATCTACTGCACAACGCATGCACGAGGGCTGTTTAATAAAGGCTGAGACTGGCTCCGGTGTTCTTCCTTGTGCACTCGCTACGTTATCTCTTCGCAAAATTCGCATTCGTTGGTTGTGACAACATTAGTTTCCACAAGATGCAGGAGTTTAATTTTCGCAGTAGAACAAGAACATGTGCTAGTATATTGCCGTCTCCAAGTCACGACCAATGAAGGCTAAACCGCAAAGATTGGGATTGGTCGACAAGGCAATGGCGATCACATTTTTGACCACACAGGGATGGTTGACACCCATTTTGTTCGTACGGGCCAGAACGGCAACGCTGAACGCGACAGAAGCACTTTGCAGACATTGAAAACAACACATCTCACGAAAAAGAGCCAAACGTGTGGGAGATTGGAAACTTCACCGTGACGCAAGGGCTCACGTGCGAACTCTGCCGTCTAATTTCTGTGTCGAAAAAAAACAGCTCAACAATTCCTCACCGACGCTATAGCCCTCACCTCGCCCCCTACCACTCTTTCTTGTACCCTACGGCGAAAAGGAAATGAAAAAAAAGTTACACCATCCGTTCCGTTCATCACGGGCACCTTGCCCGATGTTAACGCGTCCTTGCAAGTGGAGCACACCATGAATTCACTGTAGTTGCTGTTGCTGTTACTCGTCCCGAACTCTTGTTGGATCACGCCACACGGGAGCACGTGCGTTTATAGAGCGTCTGCAGAATCTCGTTCCCCGACTCCATCACATGATTGCTCAGAAAGTGTAAGGGAGAGAGGCCACAGAGTCTTACCCAGCCCCTTACAAAGGCCCGAATGCGCTAGCGCATGCCAGCACATATGGTTCCCGAGCGGACGGTCGCCTATGGAAAGACGGACACAGCCCCGAGCAAAAGCTACTTCGCATCTAAAATGCAATTCAGATACGGCACATAATGCGGTCGAGGCTGTGGAAAGGATTTTTCAAGTCGATGGCGAAAAAGAGACCCCCCCATGTTTTCCTGGAAAGGCATAAAAGCTCGGACTACTGCTTTGCGCTCCGCGGAGAATACTTTGAAGGGGACAGGTCAGCATGACACAGGTAAGCATGAGAGTAGTTGCAGCAAGAAAAATGAACACAAATAGAAATGCATTGTACATTGCACATGTACGGGCAAAATGCATAGACGTATGCCACGTGTCGCATTCTTATACGAATAAGGTATTTCATATAACATCATAATGAAATGAACAATAAGCGACAGCAAGATATTTCACAAATCGTGAATGAATTTATGGTAATGATGCTTTCGTCAGAAAATCTGTCCGTATTTTTTTTTAAGTTAGATTAATGAAATGTCAAAGTGTTGCCCTCTGGTAATTGCATTTCGTAAGTGGGTAGAAGGGACAGGTGTGAGTGTTTGCCACAATTTGTGACATTTTCTGAACTCATCATTGTTTCGTTTTGTGCTTATTATATTGCATTATGTCAGCTTAGTGTTCTTCTAGCGTTCCTAGCGCGTTAATATTAAGTAAACCAAAATTGACCGGGCGAGACAAGTATATTGTAGTACACAGAACCGACCATATTGTTTCTAGGTTTCACAAATAGGTCTCTGGTGTTAGAACGTATGAGCCCGCAGATAGTCGACCACACACGCTTTTGCAACACCGCAAGCTGGATATGTCCCATAACCGAAAACGCCATCACGTAAAGTTACGTTTTCAAAGCACATACCTTCACAGTGTCATAGATTTTGACGTCGTAACCATCCGATGTTGTGCTCTTCCGGGTCTTTCGCCCCTGAAATTTCGAGTGCTAGAAGCGCGTGGTCTGTTTCCTCCTTTGACGGCGCGCTCATTCACTGCTTTTTAGTTCGTGCATAGTACTTGTGTGCTCTCTCTTTAAATGTGACGCCCTGGTGAGAGACATCGTATTGCACAATTTCAAGAGCATCTACCCGGAGATGGTACATTGCATTGCGATGAACACTACTGCATTATAGGCGTTTTGCTGATTGGTTTGCAATGGTGAATGTTCTGACGGTGCCTTTATGACTTTCTTTTGCAATTAACTGCTTTTACAAACGTGCAGGCGGCATGTTTGCTGATTTCATGAAGATTTTCTCTTTCGTTCTGTAGGGAAATAACTGCGCGCAATGTGATATAGATTATTTTGCTGTACCATACACGAAACAGCCAGGTGCGCTCTCTTCGGCTACATAGAGGCCGCGCTTTTTGTGCAATACTAAAACTTAGAATTTGTTTGCAATGTTTCTTTGAAAACAGCAGAGGAACGTGTTGACACTTTCAAGCACTGCGATGGGGCATGTCGCGTTGCCCACAACAACCTTCGAAATGTGATGCCTTTCAGGGGTCTCTTCGTAGAAGCACTGCTACAAGAAGCTTGCACAAATTTACTTAGGTCGAAAGACTGCGAGACACGGTGTACTATACGTTTGCCTATAGATAGTTTTCCTTTTTTTCTGTTCAGACAGCTGTGGCTACTCCGTGCTACTACCCTTGTATGCCGCTATCAAGCTACATACAGCTATTACATATCAGCAGGAGATGGATGGAGCACCCTGCTCTGTAAGTAAACAACTCGATTAACTTTGTCAGAAATTTTGTAGAGAGTGGGCTTATTAGAAGGAGCCCCTTGCTTACGAGTACATTTGTACGCGTTGCAGCCAAAATTAACGGATGGCGTTTACATCTCGCGCTCTAAAAGAAATACACGTACAATTTTGATACTCCGCCATGTGAAATTCAAGGGCAGCTAGTTTAGGTGTAATACGACGACATATGAGGCAAAGAGTTCTTATGCATTGTCAGTGGCCCGATGACTCACCACTTTGGTCGCGTGAACACGTGAATTCTGGCATAGGCGTATGCTGAATGTCAGTTCACGTAGCTTGTTTAGCAGCACCGGCAGACGCCACTTTATACTGGCAGCGTCCCTCATTGCTTAGGTAAAATTAGCTAACGCTGCTCGGTCGTATTAACAAAGGAAGTACGTATATACGTTTTATTGGTGTATAACGTTAATGGCTACGCAAGGGTTGGGGGCCGCTCGCCTATGTATTCAATGTTGCGAACCAGCTAGCGTGCAGCGGCCTACATTATATTCCTCAGCATCCACATCTCTCACACTTCGGTCACAATGACACTCGCTAGTCTAATGTCTCTACATCTGGCTTGCGATTTGCTTTAACAGGATTATGTGACTCCTGTTCACAGGTGTGGCGCCTACAAATGCATGTGATGCACCCGTTTCACTCCTCTGTAGCTTACCTACTTGTTTCACAATGCCAGTTGTTTACATTACATCTAAATCCTACATAAGTAGCAAGAAATTGCGAATGCGTGTGAGATTGTTCCATACGTTGACTTTCAGTTTCTTGACACCAAGTCGCATAACAATAGCGCAGGAGCTTTGATGAGAATCTGAAGATTATGTGCCGGGACACTATAACACGCGAAATAGATTATTTTCCTCATTTAGAAGTCTGAGTCCTGTTACTGGCTACAACATTTCGTTCTAGAGAGAGCAAATTTCAAATACCATTGTTACTTCTTCGTGGCATCGTGTATTAGAAGCATTAGTTCAAGAAGCTGCTACAGTTTCCATTATGAATATTATTTTTCTATTCGAACTCTTTAATAGTGGGGTCAGTCACGCTAACGTGCTTGGACTCACATTATATGGGATTAAGGAAATATTGCTTTTAAGGGCTCGTTTTTTCTTTGTTAGACACAATATTACTGAGAACTAACAGACAGCATTATATGGGATTGAATATTATGGCACTCACTCAGCTAATTTTCTTATCTGGCGCCGTATTTGTTTCAGGTTCCAGGCGGTCGCAACCATGGCCATCAGGTATGTATTACATCAATTTCCTCTTACAGCGAAAGCTGTTATGAGCTCATTTCAACGGCCGTTTTTGGCGCCGTAGTTGTCCGCCGCCGCCGCCGCTGGTGTCCGCAACCACTAGCGCACGAAATAAGAAAAAAAAGGAAATAAGAAAAAATTTCCAGGATGGAACGAGGTTCGAACCTGGGCCCTCTGCGTGGGAGCCCAGTGTTCTACCTCGGGGCCATGCCGGTGCTTGAAACTGCGTTGCAAAAATACCCTATACAGGCGTCATGTCGGGAAGGAACCACATTAACATATGTAATGTAGTGGGGTAGAAGACTAAAATAACAACCAGCGTACCACAAACGCGATTTCTGTAACTGGGCGTCACACAATGCAAACTGCGCAACGAGTGGGTTATTGAGTGCTTCCAACCCATTACAAAGGCGTCTGCGATAATTCTTCATCGTCACAAGCCACAGCATCAACAAAGTGCACATAATGCCTTACAGGTGTTTAGCGAGTACCACGGTTCTCCGCAGAATGACGAAAAATTGCACAGTGGCTGCTTCCCTACTTCACAAAAATTATGATTTATAGCGTAGTGCGTTCCTGGCAAGTGCACTTCTATTGGTTGCCAAGGAAGCCCATAAGGCTCCCATGATCCATTTGCTCAGGCTCTCAATAAAGTTAATTACTTCTCTCTCTCGCTCTCTGTTTCTCCGGTTAACGTATGTTATAAAGCGTGGTGGGACAGTTAAATAACGACCGGGCGTCACACAATATGAATTACGTAACTAGTGGGTCGTTTAAAGCTTCCAACCCATTACAAAGGGCTCAGCCATAATTCTTCATCGTCATCAACCACCGCAATGACAAAGTGAACATATAGCCTCACAGATGGTACCTCGCTTCTCCGCAGAATAACAAATAATGTCGCGGTGGGTGCTTCCCAACTTCCCAAAAATTATGATTTGTGGCGTAGTGGGTACGTTAATTTGTGGCGTAGTGGGTACGTACGCTAATGTGCTTGTATTAGTAGCCACAAGAGAGTTTATAAAGGGCTCTAGAAAAGCCGCTCTTCCAGCTTTCGCTGTGACTGTGCTGCGCTTTCCGCGCTGGCCTGGCGTTTTTTTACATTTTATTCTGCCCCTTTTACGTTCGTATCGCGCAGATACGTACTGTGGTTATGCAGAAAAAGGCTGGTATAATTTACAACCATATACATTTTCCGCTGTTTGCTACATATGCCTATTTTTGTGAATGAACACTTGATTTCAATAACTTGGTATAAATTGAATGACATTTCGTACAGGTGGCGCAGTGTTTTATGCCACCATACAATTGCCCCGAAAAGCCTGTTTGGTCCTTACATGACTCCGGTATTAAATATCTGCAGAAGCTTTTTATATAGCGTGGATCTTTATATCAGACAAATTATTTCAGCGAGGTTACTGACGGCAAAGCCACGACTCCTTGCATAATGCGCATAATAACGATCAATAGCGTATGTTGTATTCTAGCATAAGTCGAGGCGAAACAGGCGATACATGAACCGACTATCTTGCCTCATTCATTACTCTCATAAGGAAAGCAGTATCATGTTATATAACATTTTTCAGGAGCTAATGCCTGCTACGGACCGTACACCCTTAATATATCTTGCGAGATATTAAGGGTGTTTTAAGCTCCAAGCTCTCCGTGGATGAATGAATGGCTGGAAAATTTTGTTAAGGCCCTCCGGAACGCCCTCTAGCATACAGTGGGCCGTTCCAGGTCGGAACAGAAAGACCAAGTCTATCTGCTGCTTCGTGGGGCTGTTGGACGGCCCATAGGTGTTCGATTTCGGGGTTACCAATAGCAGTCTCTCATTCGGATGGCCCGATGCCTTCGCCGCCGCGTACCGCAGGGCACTGTCAGAGCATATGTACTTTTGGGAACTCAGTGGTGTGCATGAGGGCAGAGGTGCAATCGGGAATGGATATAAATCAAAGGACTGTGGGACGCCTCGCGTTGGGTGCTCACGGGAAAACGACAAATTAGGCTGTCAAGGGCGATATGGGATGGGCAGGGTTTGAGGCGAGGGAGGCTCAGAGCAAAATAAGGTTCGAAGAAAGGCTAAGGAATACGAAGGAGAGTAGATGGGCAGAGAAGGTGTTCCGTTACTTGTATAAGAAGAGCGTGGATACACAGTGGAGAAAAAGAACTAGGAGGCTCACTAGTAAATATACGGCTGGTAGTGTAAGCAGCATGTCAACAAAGAGCGTTAAGCGAAAAGTCAGAGATGCGGAGAGGATTTACTGGATGGCAGCTATGGAGAAAAAACCGGCTTTGAGTAACTACCGAAATGGCAAAAATGAAATAAGGAGGGAGGCATTTTACGACAATTCAATGGGAAGCGCTTTACTGTTTGAAGCGAGATCGGGTTGCCTTAGAACGGGTAGTTATAAAGCGAGACTCAGTAAAGAAGAAGAACAATGCACGTGCTGCGGGGAAGATCAGGAAACGGCGGAGCATGTTCTGATTGAATGCGGAGACATCCACCCAGGTGTACGTTTGGGCACGAGCCTACATGACGCCTTGGGTTTTAGAGACAATGGAAAGCTGAACACACCCGCGCTTGAAATAAGTAAGAGACAGTTAGAGTATTGGTGGCAGAAAACTAGAGAGAAAGGACAAAAATAAATATTGGAAAAAAAATAAGGGCATTCTGCCGTAAAGGGCAGAGAAACAGAGCTGAAAACTTAAGTTTTTTTTCTTCTGGAGTAAAATAGTTTTAAGTGAAGTAAAGACACTAGGCCAACGCTAGGAAAAAAAGAGTAATTTTTTTTTTGTCGAGCCTGGTGGCACACCTGCCACCGCCCCGGTATAAAGGGGACGCTCATAGCATCCATCCATCCATCCTATTAGGCTCTCAATGTTTTGCACTAAAAATATGTCCTAATATGTCGTGTGATGATTTACTATGCTAGTTCTAGCTCAGATTTAGCTCAGCAGGTACGTAAGCCTCCAACGCCAAAGTCGGTGCTCATGCACGGCTATCAATCTATACTGCGAGACGGCAGCAACAGATTCATAAGGAACGGCGAGAGCAGCAACGGACTCGACGGCAGCAACGTATATGTATGCAGGACTGAGGAAATAGAGGCGGACGGAAAGTATGACTACTGCACTACCTAGAAGTTGGGTAAGCAAGATAGAAGCGCTCTTTGGCGTATCCCGTACCTTAAACTGCCGGCACTCGACGGTCAATCGGTACCTTGGTACCTTTAGTGCCACTTCCTGACGACCTTGTTAGGAGCCCGATATGAGAGATCGCATTGGAGCTGCCCGATCAGAACATTGTGCAACGCTCTCTTTTGCCACCGCACAGTACCACAGCATCGATACCATCGTCGCCATCTGTAAGTGGGTACCAGCAGTACCACCGGTAACGCATGAAAACACTGACATTTCCACGCAGTGGCAATGCACCACCATGCGAAAGGTGAACTGTGCACTTTCTGCCCCTTTGATCTACTTTACTATGCTTGTGATCGCACCATGAAAACTATTGGATAGTAGCGCGAAACCAGCGTTGGTTGGTAAAGAAGAGGAACACTGGTCGAAAGTGTTTTTAAAGATCGACAATATGAAAACAAATGCACTTCTCAAAGAAATAATTTCCAATGTTGACTATAATACACAGTGAGCAGAGAAGCACTACGTGGTGTTTTGTGCATTTTCTCAATGTACAAGTCTATCAGAAACACTGTTTCAGTAAAGAAACAAACTAGAACTTTCGATACACCATACTCAAGCAAACCCTTATGTCTGTGCGTCCCTGTTCATATTTGTGGCTTGTTACGAAAAAATTGGAGCATGAAAGCCGCCAAACACTGGGGATGTTCCCACCTACTTGGTAAAACGATTGATAAGTTACGTGTGGTAACAGCAGTCCTAGGGTGATTTTCTTAAAATTCCTTTGCGTCTGTCATGAACAGAGATGCACATCTAAAACAAGGTGTTTAGGAGCAGCACTTGTTTATGAAACAGATGAACAGTCACTACAAGGTACGTGGTAATGGCGGAACCAGCCTAAGCTCCGAGCCAACCAAACGTCTTTTTCTTGATCAAGATAGATTTACCAGCGCAAAAAAGACAGGACATTTAGGAAGGACACACACACATAGCGCTGTCCTGTCTTTTTTGCGCTGGTAAATCTATCTTGACCATGAACCAACTCGCCCAAGCAGCCATTTTAGCAAAGTCTTTTTCTTTTCCACCTCCATGGTACCCCCTGCCTTTCCGAGGAGCACTCATCTTCGTCACTACAGATCAAATGTTAGAGAACGTTACATTGCGTATCTTCAGAAAAAATACTCTTTATGACTTGGTGATGTTAGATTCACGGCTGTAATATAATGATATTGCTTATACTGTGGCGCTTTAAGCTCTTACTGCTGCTACCACGGTGACGTCCTGTGAAAACGTGCTTATTCACACATGGTGCATTTATTATTGTGCTTTGCCGCCTGATTGTACGATAGCCTATTAAAAGAGCTCCTGTTGAATGTCAGAAAGAATACTAGCTTTACGAAAGTAATTCGTTTGTGGATAGAAATGTGCGAAGGTGCATATAAACCCACATCATACTTTCACGAAAATTTTATCAAGAAGAATACAATTACGTGCACTGATGTGATAACTGGTCAAAAATATTTAGAGGTAACATCCACATGTTTAGTGGTAAAGTAATGATATATTCTTCAATGAGAGATAAATACAAGGCAGATTTATTTCGCCGTGGTATTATATCGTGACAGAGGCCCTAATTAACCCACAAGTCACACTGCTTCAAACGAAGCTAACATAACATATTTGGATCAATTTGATTGAAATCTAATTTGCTTCCTCCGCAGGTATCTCAATGCATGGGCGGCATCTGCCTGCCGCCGATGTCATCCCACGCACTAAAACGCGGTAAAAGAGGATGCCTGCTCGTTCTAGCAGCGAAGAAGATAATAGGAAAGGTGAAGGAAGCGAGAGAGAGAAAAAGGACTCTTGAAGGCTCTGGAGTGGCGGGGTTCTCAAGTAGCGGTAGAAGCGATGGCGGAGCCGGCATAGGCGGTGGTGGAGTGATTGGAGGATTGGCAGGTAGTGCTAGCGGACTAGGCAGTGATGGCCCAGGGGGAGCATCTGGATCTTCTCCAGGAAGCTTTGTAGGAGCTGGCGGACTAGGGAATGGCGGCTCAGGAGGAGCGTTTGGACCTTCGCCAGGAAGCTTTGGAGGAGCTGGCGGACTAGGGAATAGCGGCTCAGGAGGGGCATCTGGATCTTCGCCAGGAAGCTTTGGAGGAGCTGGCGGCCTAGGCAATCGCGGCTCAGGTGGAGCGTTTGGACCTTCGCCAGGAAGCTTTGGAGGAGCTGGCGGACTAGGGAATGGCGGCTCAGGAGGAGCATCTGGATCTTCGCCAGGAAGCTTTGGAGGAGCTGGCGGCCTAGGCAATCGCCGCTCAGGAGGAGCGTTCGGACCTTCGCCAGGAAGTTTTGGAGGAGCTGGCGGACTAGGGCATGGTGGCTCAGGAGGAACATCTGCATCTTCGCCAGGAAGCTTTGGAGGAGCTGACATAGGCACTGCTGGAATATTTCCGGAAGGTTTTGCCGGATCATTTAAGGAAGGAGGTGCTGGGTCCTCCGCAGCAAGTGCCAGTGGTAACGGTGGTGGAGCCGGCATGAGTGGTGCTGGAGCAGTTGGAGGGTGGGGAGGTCGTGCTGGCAGACTAGTCACTGGTCCGTCAGGTGGAGTGTCTGGATCTTTGCCAGGAATCTTTGCATGAGAGGACACAGACCCTGCTGGTGCATTTACGAGAGGCTTTCGGTTACCTGACGGAGACTATTCGAGCACATTGAAGAAGTAATCTGGTAAGAAGCCTTCGTGGAGCGAACGAGGGACCGGGCGGACTACTTTCAGAAATTGCGGGAAGAGCTAACGTGGGACCGGCTGGAGCATTTTCAGTATTAGTAGGTGACAGACTTCCTAATACAATGCCTTCCATTGAGCCGAGGAATGCTCGCTGAGAGGGCGCATGCGATGCCGCGTTCTCACATCTTTCGGGAGGAAACATTAAAAAAGGAAGTATCAAAAACGACAGAAGACATGCTTGTTTGTGTGGACATATTGGGGCGTTGAGCGGCAGTGCTTTCGGCATAGCTTCTGACCGAAAATACAGCACAGCGTAGACGATTTTCGCGTCCTTAGAGGCAAAAATGGCGAGAAACATATATGTAACTGGATAGCTTACAACATATATGTAAATTCTGTCACAAGTGCAGATTTAATCGAGGCTGGGGCGACGCAAGTCACATAAAAAATGATGCGCCTATGTGGGGACATATTAGCCGCACTCCATTATCTTGATGCGGCTGAGCGCGATAACAGCTCTCTGGTTCTTAGCGCCCGTAAAACGCGGCACAGAAAAGTTCGTAATTAAATGAGGTTATGACCGGGCAGTAGCTGTCACTTCAATAATTCTGAACTTTTAAGGAGAGATAAGTAGGCGCGTAAGAGGGGAGATTTAAGCCGTCGATGAAGCACGCGTTTTTCTGCGCTTTGTTTTTTCCAAGGGGGGGGGGGGTCTGCTAGTATTCAGTGACGCACATTGAAATAAAGCTGCTTGTGAAAAATTTTCGAAGAAAATTCACGTGTGGTTTTCTGGAACATCCGAGTAGCCTTCCGCATCACACGGATCGAACACATTTCAAATAAACATCCATGCACACTTACCCGCCAAGGTGGTCTAGTGGTTATTGTGCTCGACTGCTGACCTGAAATTCGCGGGATCGAATCCGGGCTGCGGCAGCCGCATTTTTGATGCAGGCGAAAATGTTAAGAGGCCCGTGTACTTAGATTTAGGTGCACGCTAAAGAACGCCAGATGGTCAGAATTTTAGGAGCCCTCCACTACCGCGTCTCTCATATCAAATCGCGGTTTTGGGACGTCAAAGCCCAATAATTATTATTATTATTATCTATGCACCCTTGCATCGACGTTGATTTGCAAGTAAGGGTTAAAGTTGAAGGGTGCGATCAGCCCAATCAACAGAGCACCACAGAACATTGCTGAAGGTAGGTAGCTTGCCGCAAACTAAGGGGCCCTAGCACGTACTGCTTACTCAAACTCAACCTGGAACGCCGAGACTCGGATGGTATTCACGAAAAACGTCAAACGCCTTGCTGCGATGATTCTCCGAGTGAATACGCCACAGTGACGACACCTCATTTACGAGCCAGTGCTGATCGCAAACGTCTCGCATAATGCAGCTCAAACATGTGCAGTTCGTCTGGGTAACATGGCGTTGCAGTTCCCCTTGTTCTGAACGGTAAAGCTGCGAATGTAGACTGTACTGTTCCGCCATGCGTATGTCGTGCGCTTCCTGTTGGGTGCGCAGATGCGCACATAGTTCCATACTGTTTGCGCAGAAGCACAGATAGTTCCTTTGTGTGTGCTGGCTTTCCTGGAGTTGATGGGCTTTCCCCATACACCCATATTTATGAAAACTTCTTAAAGTGGCTGGTGACGTAGACGACAATCGAGGCCCTGATAACAGCCAGATTGCTAAACAATTAAAAGATATCGCCAGTAATATAGACAATATCAAAGAATGTCAGCTCCCTGGAATTGAAAAAACAAAGATACACGCCCTTTCCAAACTTGAAGAAAAGTGGTCTAATGCGACAATCACATATTGCAGTTGAAAAGTGCCTTTACAAGATTGAAAATAGGGTTGACCAATTGGAAAACCACAGCAGAACATCAAATCTAATTGTTTACGGATTGCCTGAGGCTGAGGGCGAAAACTGCGAAACACTGGAACGCAGCGTCGATCAAGCGTATACCCTTGGTTGGGAGCCAGTTACCATAAAACGAATACGTCGCCTAGGCAGGCCAACTAAAGATAAAAACAGACCGGTCGTCCTAAAGCTACTCGGCTCACAAAAGAAATCAATGATACTAAAGAAACGTTACAAGTTGAAGAACACTAACTACTCGAGAGGTGAATATTTTAGTCGTAGGTTGCGTGAAAGGAGAAGAAAACTCTGGGAAAGTGCGAGACTAGAAATGAGAAAAGGTGCCGCCATTTTTTTACGAACTACATATGTATAAATGAGAGCACATTTGTCTGAGAAGACGAAAGAAATGAAAGGATTGCAGTCCTCTCGTTTCTCATTCCTCACACTTCTTTCTTTCTCACACCAGGTCCTTTCAGAAGCCAACCAGTAACTCAAAGGCACAAACTTTCGCAGAAATAACACTACCAAATGTAAACGCGGGGAGAGGTATTCTCAATAAAACTGAATGATTAGAAAACGTGCTGCTCGGTCATAGCCCTGACATTGTGGCTAGTACAGAAACATGGCTTTCAGTAGAGGTATACAGCCGCGGAATAGCACCCCTTAACTATTCATTTATCCTTAAAGATAGACCGACCAGAGGCGGTGGCGTAGCTCGGTTTATTAAGAAGCCCTTACGTTTTGTCTTGATGCCCGAGGGTCCAGATGCTGAGGCGATGTTCTACAAGACTATGTGTGGTGAGTTTGCAATACTTAATGGTTGCTTCTACAGAATCCCTGTGTCTGGTCACGAAAGTGTGGCTGCTGTCCAGGATTGTATACAGAATTATGTTAGCAATCGTGTTATTCTTATGGGAGACTTCAATCTGCCTGATATTGACTAGAATATCATGCACCGCACTTCACAATTATCCAATTCGTTACTGTCACACACTTATTGTGGACTTGCAAGGGTCTACAATTAAGCCGTCGTCGTCACCTACGTGCAATAGGTCTCAGGCCTGGCCGACTGCCCGACCTTGACGACTGGATTAGTGGACCTCACCACCGCTCATTACTGGAATTCATACATGACGCAGATTTCCATGTGTATTTCTGAATCAATAATTATTATGCCTAAAGGCAGACTTTCGAAAAAAAACTCGTTCATTGACTTGATGCTAAACTTCGGGCTTCACCAAGTTGTACCCTGTCCTACGCGAGCACGAGGACCAAGCGCCAACGTCCTAGACTAATACTTATTAGTGACAACTTCCCTCTTGATGCACTAAATTTGGAGATCATAGATGGTATATTCCAAAATACCAGCTACCCCTCGGATGCACTGTTACCGCCGGAACTACTGAAGTTTCTGTGCTAATTTTCAAGAAGTAGGTGATTTAGCCGTATTTACCTGCTTTGCGCATGAATACCAAGACTTTTTTTTAAATGGCCAACGATTCTTCTGTTCACATCAATGAGCTCTGGTTTCAATTTGAGCGTCTAATCCCGCACTGCATGTATCATTATATCCCGACAAAAAGTAAAAAATCGCTTAAAAATAACCCTCGCATCACACGGGATACAATTCAAGTCAAGCGCAGAATAAAACGCTTGAGGCGCAACATAAAAACGAAACGCGGAAGCGTACAAAAAAAAGTCCCAACTACTGCGTGCCGCCGATGATCCCAAGCTAAAAACTAAGCTAGCGAAGCATAAATACTCCAATGAAACCTTACCTGACCTCATCAATAACAACCCTAATCGGTTTCGGAACTTTTTTTTCGCGTACGCTCCGCGGCGAAACCACATCGCCCACCGTTGGAAAAATTGGCACTAGCTGATAAATTCAACCAAAACTTTCATTCAGTGTTTCACTAAAGATAACGGCGCACTTCCATATTTGCCACCTACATCATTTCCTTCTATTGAATCATTGGCGATAACCGACTCCGGAACATTAAACCAGCTACTTGCGCTTGACGACAAGTAAGCAAATGGTCCGAATAACATCCCAAGTGAGTTTAAAAAAATACGCCGAATGCAATAGCAAAAAATATCACAGCATATCCACGGAGTGAATGATGATGAGTGGGCGAAGCTGCGGAGGTTCATCGGTAAACCGTGAATCTTCCGTGAATTCTGCCCAGTACATCATCACCGACCTGAAATCGGGCGCGTTTATACTAAAGGTTCGATGAGTTATGACAACTTGCAGCTCACTTTAATTTTCCATGTACGCTGTGAATTTTCATTGTTTAGAAAACCATTGCTTTAGAAAACATCTGGCGTCTTTCGTTAAGCAGCTGGCGTCTTTTCGTTTCGCTTTAGAAACATCTGGCGTTCTTTCGTTTTGCTTTTACAAAACATCTGGCGTCTTTCGTTGGTTTATTTCATCAATCAACGGCGTTTTGAACAAAATTTTTATTGTTTAATCACGCACAGGAGAAATCTCACCAGGCACTACCTTGGAGGTAAAGAATGGCTGCTAATGGGAATGAGAGACAGAAGAAGTCGGCTTTTAGCTAACGCTGCGAATTTTTTTATTGTTCAACAACGCACAGGAAAAATCTCCCACCGGCACCACCTTGGAGGTCAAAGCGTAAGACTGGTTACGCACTACGACTACGACTACGAGGGACGAACGGGTGCCGCCTTAAGGAGCTTCGCCCCTAAAACCTTGGTCTCATTTTTCGCTAGTCACTTTAGGCGTCAGACCAACCTGAAGATTGGAAGACTGCTAAAATTGTACCAATCCATAAGTCAGGGGAGACTAACGTACCATCAAAATACAGACCGATTTCTCTTACTAGCGCGTTATGTAAAATTTCGAAACAGATTATATTCAAGCACTTAACCATATATTTCGAAGAACACTTTTTAGTAGATGCTCAACATGGCTTTAGAAGAGGATTATCGACAGTCACTCAGCTTACAGAGGTGGTGCACGATCTCGCTTTAGGTATTAATAACCATAAATCAAACAGGGCTACATTTACTTGACTTCAGAAAAGCATTTGATGGCGTGGGCCATACCAAACTAATTCCAAAATTAGCGCTGTCATTGGCGATGGACTCGTCACTGTATGTATAGAAAACTTCTTAAGTGATCGATCATATTTTTGTCATAATCGAAAACATCTCATCTGCTTCTGTGCTAGTGACTACAGGAATTCCAAAGGCTCAGTAATGGGCCCGCTGTTAAATCCGAAGCATTTTTTAGCGAACCTTTAGCACTCTCAGCGTTTCTATCTACGCATCTATCTATCTATCTATCTATCTATCTATCTATCTATCTATCTATCTATCTATCTATCTATCTATCTATCTATCTATCTATCTATCTATCTATGTAGCCGCCTACGTCTGGGTGCTCTCGTTATCGCCTCCTTAACTTGGTGTGCACCAAACTTGGCATGGGAGGGTAAGATTATTTGACGAATATGACCGTCGGGTCGTGACATGAATAACGTGAAAATCCTGTCGCGTGCGTCCTCAAACCCTTTCCTCCAGACACGTGTGGCACATACCCGTTTACTACGGGCCGCGGTGAACGGGTATGCGCCACAAGTGATTGACAGTTTATATCTACCCAGGAACGGTGAGAGCAGACACTGGTAATTTAAATGCGAGAGCGTTAAGAGAAACTGACATCGGCAGCACTGACTCGACGAATCAAAAGAATAAAAGTTAGGATCCCAGCAGGAATCGAACCCAAGTATCCTGCGTGCAATCACGTATTCTGCCACAAAGCCACGCCAGGTCTATGTACTGGTTTGGAAAAAAAGTCGCCCGCATCTTCCCACGGGGGGAACTCGAGTAAATGCGTCGCAGAGTGGTGGGGGTATCGCGTGAATGTTGCGTAATTGGGTATGGTTTGGGAATGCTTAATTGTTACACGACGCGCACACCAAGTACGACTTGAACGGCTCCAGCGTGCACGAAGTTCCGTGTCCGCGGCTCGCTTCAAACGCTTGCGTTCAGCGTCGTATGCTCGTCTCTTCGCAGCCTTGTCTTCTGCGTTGCTTGCTGTTGTTGACGCCGACGACGGTGAGGGTCGGGTAACGTTGCCTTCAACGAGTGGTGGGACGCTGATTGAAGGTATTGTTGCTTCCATCGCACCTACTCTAGTCAAGCAAAGCGTCAAGTCAAGCGAAAGCCAAGTAAAGACGCCTTTGACTGAATTCCGAACGCGCGCTCCACCGCTTATTTACACACCACCCGCGTTCGAAGGAGAGGAGGGAGGGACGGAGAAGAGGGAGGGAGAGAGGAGGAGAGGGAGGGAGGGATAGAGGGAGGGAGGTAGAGGAGACGCTTGCTGCCAGCACGAGACGAGCCGAGCATGCGCAGTGAGGGTGTGGACGGCGCCGCCGACGCCGCAGGTGCGACTAAGAAATGCTCCGCATTTAAAACAGCTTGCGCAGCGTGTAATATTGGTGCAACGTCAATGGCGGTAGTCGCGCTGGCTGTCTAATTTTAAAAGAAAGCAATAAACACTACATATGTACTCGCACGATACAGGCGTCATATTAGATTAACGTCTGTGGTTCCAGTGTTGGCTCGGCTTTTATAGCTATTTAATAAACATTACACTTGCATTCCTATAATACAGTAAGCTATGTTGAAGCACCGATAGACCTCCGTGGAATACATTATCGAAAGTTACGTATGAGATTCACATGCTATCACCATAAAAGGCACTTAGTTTTGATAATGCTGACGTATGTACTCTCACGTGAGAGCTGAGATCACGTCGCAGCATAAGTTACGCATTAAACGCCAGTGTTGTCGACGTGCCTGGTAAGCCCACGATGTGCACACAGCTACTACACTTACAAAACCACATCGATCCACCTCGTAACGCTTGGCTCGAAGCCATAAAATACAGCACAGAAGCACTCGCTGACTGCTTCGCATGAAACCGATTCCCACAACGCGTGGGATCTGCCGAATTTTCATTTTTTACTTTTTTCAATTAGTAGTAGTAGTAGTAATAGACTTTTATTCAGCCAAATTCATAGGCCGAGCATTTCGACCGCCTGCGCGATCAGTCGACGCTGTGCTTCTTCCCCTTCGGCGCCGATTCAGTCGAGCCAGGTGGTGATGGAAAGGAAAGGGGGAGGATAAGAGCTGGATTGCTGAGCAGTTGGGCAGTAGAAAAGGCAGTGTGGCAGGTCTGCATATGTAGATGGGCAATTGGGACAGCAGGGGTCCGATCTATATTTATAAAGAAAAAGGCGAGAGGGGGTGATCAGGCAGTTCATTTGGATGTGCCGTAGAATTCGAGCCTCTAGTAGAGTGAGCGATGGATGAGGAGGAGGGTAAAGACGCTTGTCGAGTCGGAGCTGTAGGTATACCTCCTTGATAGTATGGCGCAGCGAGATCTTCCCATCGTTCTTGACGGAGCTCCCACTGTCTTCCGAAGGTGTGGGCCAGGGGATGAACGGTGCCCGGTGCAATATATCACGGGCGAGGCGGTGAGCCAGCTCATTGCCGTCAATCCCCGAGTGCCCAGGAACCCAGCGTAGGAAAACAGGGGAAGGTTGCAGTGCACAGACAGCTTGCTCAACCTCCTGTTGGAGGTATGGGGTAATGTGCGGTTCTGTATGTTACGGATGGCGGCGTAAGAGTCAGAGTATATCGTGTACTCGGGAAGTGAAGGGAGGGAAGAAAATGATTGTAAGGCACGGACAATGGAAAGGACCTCGAGCGAAAGTACATCGGGTGGGTGCAGGTATGGCCCGCTGGTGTGGGTTTCAGGTGTCGAAAGGTGTGGATGGTAGATAGCGTAGCCGCATGAACCCCGAGGAGCCACGAACGAGGCATCCGTATAGGCGACTCCCTGTGTAGAAAAAGGAGGGGAATGATGCTGCGCTGCAGCGTGACGACGGCCGGCGTGAAGAACGGGGGACATGTTGGACGGGAGAGGAAGGATACGAAGGTTGGGAGCAGGAGTGCACGCGGGAGAAGGCAAGGTGGCAACGGGAACTGGAATGTGAGGGATACCCGCTTGGGCCAATAGCCATTGACCCTGACGGGTAAGAGAAAGACGCGCAATCTGAGAGTCGTGGTGGAGCGAAAGAAGAGAACGTAGTGTATGAAGAGGCCAGTGGCAAAGAGCTTAGTGGTAGAGGTAGTGATAGGGAGATTGAGAGCTGCCTTGTAGAGGCCTAACAGAGCTCTTTGAGGGTGTTAAGTTGGGTTTGGGTAAATTGAACGTAAGGTATAAAGTACAGGAACTTGTTGAGGGCGAGCGCATGGGCAACACGGCACGCATGAGCCTTGTGGAGACCCGACTGCCGAGTGACAACGCGTCGCAGGAGGTGAGTTACCGAGTGGCAGGTCCTGACAGCGTGATGGAGGGCCTGCGCGTTCTTGGCCGCATGCAAAGGGAAGCCAAGAACTTTGCATTGTTGAACGGTAGGAATGGGAGAGCCAGAAAGATGCAGGGATATGAGATCATTGGGGAGCGCTGGTAAGCGGAGCGATTGAGTAAAAGCAGCTCAGATTTCTCTGGAGCAGGAGACAGGCCAGCAGTGGATAGAAAGGAAGCGATAAGATCTAGGCTACGCTGTAAAGTATCCTGCACTTGTCCGGGACTCTTCGCAGACGACTGCATAATATATAGGGAAATACATAACAGTGCGGGTCGCGTTCTGCGCAATAATTAACACACTAACAAAATAACCCATTGGTGCGGTAGGTGGCAAATGACCATCAATACAAACAAAACAGTCTTCATGACAGTAACACGGAAAAAGTACCTGTCACTCGTTTCCTAGGAACTTAACTTTCGCCTCGTACGCAGAGTGGAACAGCACAAGTACCTCGACATAATATTAACATCAGACCTTAACTGGACATCCCATATTAACAATGTCACTTCTAGTGCATTAAAAAAAACTCTTTCCTTAAAAGGTGTTTGCGACTACAGCCAACTAACGTCGAACTTCTGCCTTATATGACATTTATTACACCTGCTATTGAATATGGCAACGTCTTATTGTTTCCGCACACTAAAACTAATGTATGTAATATTGAAAGCATTCAGAGAAAGGCGATTATATTTATCCATTAAAAATACCGTTGCAGTGACTCACCTGGTTTTCTACTCACAAAGTCGCAGATTTCAACCTTAGCTATTCGAGCAAAACGAGCTCGTCTGAACTGCTCCACCAGATAATACACAAACGACTAAAATTAGATGCTTCAAAATACGTTACCTTCCATCAATCCCGCATTGGCCGCCATAATCATCCACACACATCTAATGAGTCTTTTGCAATAATGATATATTTCGGCTTTAATTTTCAACGTGTTGGCCATGAGTTGAACAGCCTAGATGCCCCCATAACTAACACCGTATCACAGTCCAATTTCGTTAACGTATTAAAAGACGTTATAAAGAGTTAGAAGAATATCTGTTGCGGAATTATGTTTTCAACTTCCATTTTTCTGAACCGAACCTAATTCTATATTTCTTTGTAATGATGTTTCTTCAAACTTGCACTTTCCTGAACGAAACCTAATTCTTACTTTCGTTTTTTTTTGTACTTTTCCTCTTTCCTACTTTAGCTTGTTGTATATTTCTATTGCATATTCCATTAATATTTCAGTGTTGTATATTTCATGTTTCAGTGTTGCAGGTTTCAGTTTCAGTATATTTTAGTCTTGTGCATTAGTTTGTTGTATTATCAGTTTTATATATCGACATAGAAACTGCTGTATTTGCTTAGACATGTCTTAATGACCGTTGTGTAAAACTTGCATTTATGTGTAACCATATGCCCACCTGCTATGGTCTCGACATGGGACTGGCATTATTGTAAATAAATAAATACACCACGCGGGCGACAATGCAACGCCTGTACTTAACCCACCTGATATCATTAACGCAACTACAACATCAGCACACACGACAGTAGCAAAAATAATCGAATAATTAAGAAAAAAGGATACCTGATTCCTGCGTCGTAGGAATCGGTATAACACGAACGTGAAACGCGTCGTCACAGACGTAGTTCATTGTTTACAGTGCATTGATATATGAGAGCTTGTACAAGGTCTATTCTTGTGTGGCAGATATAGCACCGCTTGATGTGCACGCACGCACGTTTACGCCCAGTGGAACATTGGCGGTAGCGCAATGAGCTAAACGCCCGCCAGCCGCCGTGGAAATACGTCGTAAAAGTCTTCGTGGACCTCGGCACGAAACACCTTGGTGTTAAAATACAAGAACTATAACATCCACAAAGCACAGCGACGAACAAGACCAAGGCCGCTCGTGGTGCTGGCTTAGTGTCTGTATTTTCCAGGTCTGATGCAATGGTTCATATTTCTGCCGCATTTCTACGGTGGTAAAATATACATGCCGCATGTGTGCATGTTTAGGTTCACCCGGAAGAACTGAGGTAGCGGACGTAATTGTAATACTGCGCCCTTCACCTTTCTTCAGATTCATAAGTTAGTTTTTTTGTTCAGAGCCGACAATTCTGATGACTAAGTGGGCGGAAAAACTCCATTCCTTTACTGATATTATATTGAGAGCGATTGTCAAAAAAAACTGCTCGGGAGCTTTTCAGCACGTATTCACGGCATCACTTTAACGCGCCCAAGCTTGACGCAGTAACCGATACGTGCAGTAATGATAATGTATGCGCAAAGAAAACGTACGAGAAATGTGAGTGAAACCTCAGAATTCCTTCAACCAGGAAATGCGGCATTGTTAAACGTGATGTGTCCGCGAATGCCGCAGTAATAGCAGATAGGCCGTGGGGCACGCCAGGAGGAATGGTATGGCGGCTTCTGTACTAGGGCAACAAGATGTGCTAGATGGTCGAGAACAGGCACAGGTGGTGTGACTGGAGGCGGTGAAGGCTGCATTGCAACAGTGTGTGCGTAGGAAGCCGGTTGTGGGCAAGGTAGAGCGGTGGGACGGTGGGCGCTCTGAAAGGCTGTCATTTCCTCTGTGACAATATTCCGCAGGTCAGTGGAGGATGGTTGTGCTTGACTGTTGTTGCAAGGTAGTGAACCGTAGGCTTGCAATTCCTCACGGATTATGGCTCGAATGATGGATCGGAGCTCTATACTGTATGCCAAGGGGTTTTCGCAAAATTCGGGTCGCAGGCGGATGGATTCCAGGGCATCAAGCCGCTGGCGCACAAAGATGACGTCCGATACCGTCGAAGGATTGTTTGCGGCGGGGGCATTGAAAGCGGTAGGACCTATACCCTTCAGAGGGTGTCGTACGCAGTCAGTTTCTGGCATGGCATCGTCGATACGGCGGCAAAGCGCAAGAACGTCTTCATTGTACGAGGTATAAGACTCGCCTCTACGCTGGACGCGTTCAGCCAGTTTCTTCCTCGCAACTTCCGAACGAACCGTCGGTGTGCCGAAAATCCGCCGTAGCTGGTCCTTGAAGGACGACCAATCACGGAAGTCGCTGTCGTGATTTAGGAACTATGTCTTGGCTACCTGGGATACGTAAAACTGTACGCGGGCTATCTTCGACGCCTCGTTCCAGTTGTTGTAAACGCTTACAAGGTCACAGTCGTCTAGCCAGTCTTCGACATCTTCTCCAGGCAGACCGGAGAAGCTTTCAGGGCCGCGAGGGGGGTTGTTGGCAGTGGTAGGGGCGGCGGCAGGCGGTTGGACCGGATGAGCTGGCACTGTGGGCTCATCTTGTGACATGGCGGTCGGCTGGCGCAAGCGGCGTCCCGAACGGAGCTCCAGGAGAGATCTCTAGAAGAAGACGCTCGAGCCAATGACTCATGATGGTTATTTACAGAGGAGGAAGATGAATTCCAATTAATGCCAACAATATATATATAATGAGAGCGCTAGAGGGATGTGGCAGAAAAAAAACAGACAACGAGGTGCGCGTGCCGTGGTTGGCACCCGTGGCTGGGCGCGGCTGTTCATGGCCGGAGCTGGGTGTGGACGCTCTGGGCCTTGGCATGGACTGACGACTGAGGCTCAGACGCGGCTACTTTCGACAATATACACTTAGGCTTCATTCATGCGTCTGTGTTCTGCCTAGTTGCCCGCCCCCAAAATTAAGGCAGCATCGCGCTAGTGAAGCCAAGCCTGAAGGAAGTGCGGAGGTGGGCGTCCTGACTTGTTTTTATAATTTCTTTCCCTCCTTCCATTTCTTACATTATCTGTATTTTTTTTCCAACTCCTTTTTGCCTCTACTTCTGTCTTCTTCTCCCTCCCGTTTTCTTTCTCGCTCTTTCTATCTTTCTTTCTCTCTTGCTCTCTCTTTTTTCTAAATCTTGTTTCTCTCTGTTTGTCTTTATATTTTCTCTCTCTCCTTCTCTATTTCCTTATCTGTCTTTCTATTTTTTTCTGTCTTTCTTCCATATGTTGCTCCATATTTCTCTCTGTTCCTTTCTTTCTCTCTCTCTCTGCACTCGTACTCTTGTCCGTCAGATATATTGCATCCCACGCCGGATAAACGGGCGCACGAGATTTGGGAGCGAAATAGAAGATAAAGTAGACGACAAAGAGAGCGCGTGCAGGTTGATGATGACGATAGTTTCCTGTTCGCTCGGCCCGGACTAACGGTCGGCTCAAACAGCTCCGCTGTTAAAAGGAACCCAGCTTTTTGAGGATTTATGCGACTTGAGAAATTACAAATGAATCACAGATGAGATGCTCAAGTGCACGATAAAAACATCTGTCAATCCAAATTTCTGATGGATAGTAAGACAGGCTGTAGCGTACGTACGCGTAGAGCTAGAAGTCTGTTGGTGAAGTACTTTGTTGCACATTCCTACGGTAGGACCGCCGTCAAAACCGGACGCACGGTTCTTTTTTTTTGTTTACTTGGTGCGGCCAACTTGGGGGGCCACGCCGGTGGGGGTGCTTCGAAGTGCCTGTGCATCGCCACGAAAATTATTTAGACTCCGGAGATGGGCGAGCCCATCGGGTTCCTTGTTGCGCCCGGGACAAAGGAGCCCGGCCCCACTCGCGGGCGGCGGCAGGAAGCGTTGGAAACGCTGTCCTAATGACCTCCCTGATTGCTCAGCGATGCCTTTCGGCGGCGCATGAATGGACCGCCCCCGGGCCCCGCCGTTTGCCGTTCCCGCGCTTCGTGGGCGCCACCCAAGGAATACGAGACCAAGCGGCCTGCTTTTTGTGCACCGCGCGGTCGCCGGAGGCATTCGTCATGTGTGGCGGGCATCAGGTGGCTCGAACAGCGGACGGGCACTTGATGCTCGAATGCGTGAACGACGAGGAGCGGACCCACGTCGTGGGGCATCGGACGCCCGGTCGGCACCTATGAGAATTGCTTGCGCGCTGGCCTCCCTTCGGCGTGGTATCCATTTCCGCACTTTGCTTTACAGTCTGGTTCGGCAAAATCGCTGGAGCGGGAGCTGGAAAACGAGCTTATTATTGGTGCCACGTGCGACGTTTTGCGCTGAGGGGGAAGCAGCGAAGTGGCCCGAGTGTGGTCGGGGCACCCACAAGACAGGCGGTCTGCCGTCCCTACAGCAGGGTGTTTGACATGCCACCAGGGACGTTATCCTTAACGACGTTTTTCTTTTCCTATCACTGCGCGCGTGCACTTAGCTCTAGACACGTGTAGCGTCAGCTGAGCCTGCCCTGGCCACAAGAACTTTAGTTTACTTTGTTTTTATTTGCCTCTTGTTTGCGTGTTGCTTGGGGCGAGTAGCATGAGCCCGCATACGTGTAAGGAGGCGGTGACCTTGTCGCGAGTTTGTTGATTTGCGGCATGCACCGCCCAATTACAGGGCAAACAGGCGGCTATTCGCCGGCAGTAATGTAAAGACGGAGCATCAGGGTAATAAAAAGCGGCCCCGGTGTTCCGTCTGGCGTTCTGAACCGGGCTTAAGGTGTTAGGCACCTTCGGCTCTGCCGAATCTCGTAGGGTCGCCCTACAGACGGTTCATTTCCAGTGTTTGTTTTACTTTATTTCTTTGTAACGTTTATGCCTGTAGTTCTTGCGTAAGTATGTAAATACAAGTTGTCTTGATTTTCTTCTAAGCTTCTCCAGCGTATCTCATTCTTCAAGCGACCAGCGAGTCCAACGTTAATTCCTCCCACTTCGTTGATACCACCTCGGATGGTGCGTCTCGGGCGCCGAGTGTGGAGTGTGGTTTCTCACCATTAAAAGAACCTGAACTTTACTCCTACTTACCCAATTATTCATCATCTATCAAGTTTTGCGTACCCCTAAGTTACGTGCGTTCTCGGACTTCTTTCCAAGCGTTCTACTCAGTACAATAAATATTCAGTACGAACCATCTAGTCGGCCGCAAAATACTGTTAGCAAGCGTCGTTCGACTTTGTTGCTACTGCTTCTCTAGGTAGCGCGCCTTTCTTTGGCTTAAAGGCACTGCCGCAAGGTTCCCACTATGCGTAGTGGAATTCATATACGTTACAGTGAGACAAGTTGTGGCACAAAGCGCTCGTACGAATTCTGAGAAGGCTAGTCGTGAAAGCGATCTAGATAGATTAGTGTCGTGACCAGAGTGAGCCACGGCAAGCAGTAATAACCGGTAATAATAATGTTCTCTGTCTTACAGCTAGATCTCTTAACATGACTTGCACATGATATAAAAGGTTCGTAGGCCGGCGGTCATCGATGATTCATAAGCAAACAGGTTTAAGGTCAAAAACAATTGTTTTCATACCACCGTTCTTTTTGCTAAGGGTTGAATTGCACAGGACGCCACCTTCCAACGTGACAAATCTATGAATGGAAGAGTGGACGTAGGTAACGTGAGCGTGCTGAGAATAGCGGTGTAGGCAGAGAAGTCTACCTTGCAAAAAGCAGACTCCAGTGTGTTGTGCCCAGAAAGGAAAATAATGAGCGAAAATCGCTTGAATAAGTCCAGTGGAAATGAGGCGGTGGGCACTCATTCTTTATTAAGGACATGGTGATTGGCTATTTCAGCTCACCCACTGCCAAAACATCAACACTTGTCAGGCCATCAGCTGGCATTTTCTTTCGTATTCGCTGGTACTACTGCTGCTGCTGCTACTACTACTGAGGTAGCTCGGGTTTCTTGACCCAGTCATTAACTTCTCTTGAGCAACGTCAAAAGCAGCGCTTAGCATGGCATACTTAAAAGAAAAGGGACACTCAATGATACTCTGTGCAAGGACCAGGCATCCATCAGTTTCTTTTTAATTTGACACTGAAAAGCATCGGCCGGTCGGGGATGAAGGGGGGTGCTTGCTAGCTCTCCCCCTAGAACTCGGGGGCCGATGCCAGCACCCCCTTCCTTCGCGAGCCCTATTCTTAGCAGCCTTATTTGGCGGCTCTAAATTATTGTCAACATGTAGTATAACGCTGCAATGAACCTTCCACAAGAAAACCACAATTGCGATCGCAAAATGACAGATTTACTTTGCGTACCTCACACTCAATGTACAGGGCCCAGTTAATCCCACTTGACTCCCCACCCTCATCCCGGTCGACGCCACCTGCGCCCCCCTACTCCCAAGACCTGGGCAAATGGGAAAGCTATGCCTGACCTGCATATTACAAAATATGAACAGTTGCTTTTCTTGGATACACGCATTACTACCAAAATTTCGGGCTCAGCCTAAGTAAACAAGTTTCGACATGTGAGTTGCGTCATAAAACCTAATTTGGGTTACGCTCCTTTGTAACGCATGCTGCGTTCAATGTTTAAACAATCATGAACTAGGGATAATCTGAAAGGCTACTGATGATTCGCCATCTAGTAATCACTCAAGATTGTTGGCGTTGTCCACTCACGATAATACACGTGCACAGTTGGAAGAAACTTTCGTATCAAGTGTTTCATTGATTTACTAGTTCAGCAAGGTAAATGCATAAAGAAGCCCTGAACAGTAATATGTGGCCGCAAATATTCTGCACGTCGTACAGGGTTCGGCGAAAAGTAATATGTGACGCGAGTTGCAGAGAACTATCAACCAGGAACTTAGTTTGACAAGTTCCTAAGTGTAAAATAACTACCGTGTTTACACGAATCTAGGTCAGCCCCGATTCTAAGCCGACTCCCGAAAGTCGCAAGGCCAGAAAAAAAAACATAATCAATGTACTCGAATCTATACTCGAATCTAAGCCGACCCCTCCCCCCCACACACACTTTCACACATCGCTTTTTTCTTAAAAAACATCGGCTTAGATTAGAATAAATACGGTATTGCCTTCGTCAGTGACCAGAAGCCTTGCGGCTTTTTTTAGTGTACTACAGGCTGTTGCACTGCGAAATTTAGTTTATGTAATCAACAGACTCCGTGTCAGGTGCGAAGGAACCAAACCTTGTGCGTCACTAAATTATCTCTCCATGCGAGAAGCACAGAAACGTGTCCTACCGCTTTGTTTAGAGCGGTCGTCTCAAGGACCCCCCTTCCAACGATGACCTAAATTTCAAACGATAGAGGGGGGTACTGAATGATGGATACATCAGTTGGTCACCTTCGGACGAGCTGTTCCTTGCTTAGATTCGGCATTTCGACAAAGAAACTTGTCCTTGTCATCCGTTACAGCTCTTGCCTTGACGATGTTTACAACTTTCCGTCTTCCACGTATTCCAGATGCTGTAGTATGTAGGACAAAAATACAGTCACAGCTGCCTCACGGCAATGACAATGCTGTATCGTAGAGATAAGTCTGCGTAATCATAAAGGAACTCTAAGTGCTTCTTCTCGGGCTGTGACAGGCGGTTCATGGACATATAATTTTACTTTATAAGCTCTTGAAGCATTGGCGGATAAAACGTGCACCGTGGAAGCAAACAACCATCTCATGCAAGCGGGTCTTTTAAGTAAATGTTAATTAGCACTGTCGAACAGCAGAAATAAAAATTAAGCATCTACTTTAACAACGCAGGAAACGCCTTATCACCAGCGCAGTGCGCTACTTACATCGATGTGACGCATAAGGGACTGTGCCACAACGTCCAATGGCGGTCGCTCAGGCTTCCCTATGTACTAGTAGTACACACTTACTTATAGGTGTTAATGAAATGAGTTGGAAAAGTGGCTATCTTCCTGTGTATTCCTTTTTCTCCAAACTTGTTTCAAATTGTCCCACATTAACTCAATTAGCTATACATCTACTATTTTGCTAAACGTGTAGCATTGTTTGAGAATATTTAAGAACCGCTCATATCCGGTATTTGTTATTGGTAATCCACATATTCATTGGGCTGAAAGCTAGAAGCTCGGGAGTGGTGAAAATTGAAACACACATTAGTATTGTGAACAAGACAACGTGACTATAGATACCTTCACTAGATACGGCTTAAGAAGTAAACGCAGAAGAATGTTTACAATAACCGATAGGTTAAAATGGGAATCTTTGGCGAAAATAGTGTTTTTTGAAACACCATAGTTAGCATCCCCCCCCAGAAAGATCCGTGTTTCTGGACTCCAAAGAACTTAGGTGTTGCAACTACCCGAGAATGAACCACACGCGTCAAGCTAGAGAGCATTAATAGAAGCTTTAAGAGGCATTACATTATTTTACACAGCATAGCGTTTTGTGTGGTTTGGAGCGTATTACACCGAACATCCATATTTTTAGTATGTGATCATAGTAATATTGTGTAGGCGTGACGCGCTGCCTAGGTGCTGCTACGGAAACGCGAATCAACAGCTCCCTACATTTATATCTGGCTGATCAGCAACAAGACAGACGGGCAAGAACAAGGTACCACTGTGCACAAACTCACAATTGTTTTATTAGAAAAGAACGACATGCCCTTATATCGTAATTAAAGTAGGCGCAGCCCTTCCGGTGGGTTCGCACACCGAAAACACCAACAAAGCAACAACAAAAAGCCAAAAGAAAACTACACTAGTTCAGCATTAAGAAACCGCAAACTTCGATGAAGCTTGAGGCTAACAAACAAAACCGACCTCACACATTTCCCCTGGTCGTATGCACGTGCCCGCAAGAAAGCGAATTCCTTGTCTGACATCGTGATAAAAACCATTCTTACACAATCCTTCCCCATATTTCTGATATGAAAGGCTTCAAAAGATTCTCTGTTTAGTTTTTGCCTATCTGTGGAACGAATCATTGCGTTTTCAAAGAATGGGGTGCAGCCGCATGAACTGCAATGGTAAACCAAATGCGTGCCTGCTGAACATGCGAGTACGGAGTCGTATTTTGTCAGCCTGGCATTCATGTATCGTACAGATTGTCGAACATACAATCTGCCGCAGTTGGATGAAATTTTGTACATTGCTCTTGCTTTGCACGAACTGAAGCATTCATTGTAGAAAGAAAAGACAGGACGCCGACCAAGAAGGTGTCAAAAATATAATAAAATGACGTTTCGGCTTCGACACGGAATCCTTGTTCACTAAGCTGGGAGGCCGAAGCTTCCAGCTTAAATCCGCGAAAATAATCGCTTGAAGCATCTGGCATACGTAAGCGGTAGATTGCCGTCGATACGGTTAAGCATATGAAGCATTCATTGCGCTTTATCTGTCACCTGTGTGTACTCGGCGTTCGGCATGGCTCCGCCATCTTTCAAATTCGGGGACAGTTATTGTTGTCAATATTTCTTATGTCTAAGGGCACAAAGTCCGACTGAAAGCCACTAAAAAGTTACGGAGGCCACAAGGAAATGAAATCCAGAAAATTAAGTTTCTACCTTCTACACAGTAACCTACAAACAGCAGCGTGACTTATTTATTCACGAGACAGGTGACGTACACTGCGTCTTTCCAAAACTTCAACAAGCGGTCACCGTGGTGTTGCCAAATCGAGCTCTACATTTTCTCGCGTCGCTGCATCACGGGATATATTCGAATACGGCGATCTCACGTTTGGTGTTAGTTCGTGTTGATAGTTTCGCCACTTCCAGGCGTGTTTTGTACGATAATGGTTCTTGGCCTTCTCCAACAAAGGCATGTCCGGTGTGCCGCACAACTCATGCCTCAAACCACTGTGCGACTACAAGCATATGCAGTCCCTGGCTGTTCGAAGAGAATGTGTGACTATGTGGCCGTTTCCTCTACGTACGTGGTAGGAAACTTCACCAACTTCACCTGCATCATTGCGACACATGACATGGAATTATGATATCCCTTATTGCCATACTTAGCTCAAAGTTGCAAGCTTCACATGGGTCCTTGAACTCAGTGCGACTATTCCTGACAAAAACAACTTGTAAATGATGCTCATGTATAGCGTGAATATAACAAAATAGTTGTTTTAAGTTTAGATTGCACCAAAAATTTGGACTGCATGGTAGGAATACTGGCTTACGGGAGGATAAAGTGAACGAGTTTCAAAGGTATTATTAAACTATTCGGGGAAAGACTTAAAGATTGCAGACCCTTGCTACTCCACTTTGGAAGTATTGCGAATATAAAAAAAGCGATGATAAAGTGCAAGCGCCAATAAATCACCTGAAGAGAATACTACCACTTCAGCCTGTAAGCAGAATAGATTGTCCCATAGAAGGGTTCATAAACTCAGAGGTTAGGTCCCCTGAAATGTTCGCTGCTCTGCGAAGCAGAAAACGCAAACCTTTCGCGCATCTGCTGCGCATCTTCGCTCGACTTCAAACATTAAATAAAAAAGGATCACATTTCTATCACATTCCCTTTAGGTTATTGTAAGCTTGACCATGAATACTGATATAATACTACCTATATAACACATACGCCGGAACTTCTACTTTATGTTAGACCACAGTAATCTTGTAAGACATTTCGGAATTTTATAAATTGAACTATGTTAGAAATAAATATGTATTTAGGACTAGCCAGTATTTTGCTGCAATCTCCTTTTTTCTGTCACTGCTAATTCAAACGAGGCTGATATTACGTTAAAACAACGTGGCTTTGGAGACAAAGATGGCCAGCGCGGTTAAGCTGTTCCCCGAATGCCAAAGAGAACAACACTTGCGTACACAATCAGCCAAACACAATGCAAGTTTGACCACGGTCTGATGTAAGCGGCATCAATATAAAGCAAAGTATAAATCTCCCAAACCAATTATAAAAGGCGAACATGCCTTTTATAATTGGTTTCCAAATCCACATGCGAAGCTGAGGCAAAAACCAGTCAAAAAGACTGCCTTAAAGGATCAGGTATTTCATGGGGGAAGAAATTACTTCATGTGTAAGACTTGTCAAGCTGTTCAACGTAACTCCTGAAGTTATCAAAATACTTGCAAGCAACATATTTCACAATTTCATTCAAATATGCAGAACACGAAGACACTTAATATGACTTGAGTGCGTTGAGTTAGTCATTTTAAGGAAGAACCGGCAAGTTTAAATAGCAGGCAAACAACTATTCAGAATGAAGACCAACCCTATTCGTGGCCTTCGCTTCTAAATTTACCTTTGTTTATTTACCCCTCAGGGTTACGCCGTCGCTGTCCTGAGCTCGAGATCGCGGTGTTTATCCTGGTCGCAAAAGCTGCATGATCAGGTTCCGATCGCGGTGCGTAAAGCAACCGTGCCTTCACCGTTCGTTACCCCTTACACGCAGAGAACGCCGCCTCGCTTCTGTTTTCCTCGGTTGTCTTTGCCTCTGTTCGTCCTGTCCTATTTCCTAACGTAGGCGCTGTTAATACTTTCTAAAAGCACTTGACTCACTCTTCACGCCGAAAGAAGCATCCCTGAAACCGATTATTAAAGCCTAGGGCGGTTTTGTCCTTGTGTTTGCAGCGAGCTTGGTCCTATATAGATTGATGTCGATGCGCGAGTCGCATGGTGGAAGCACATTTTCCGACAGTGAGGCAGTCTGTGATATGAGTAAATTCTGCGAATTGCGCAGTTGCCAGACCTCTTGCTAATTTGTACGAGGCTCCCAATGCGGGTAAAATTGTAAGCAGCACTTCTGTGCTTCCAGGTATTTAATACGCATCTCGCAATAAAGACGCTATGGATGAATAGTAGTGATGCAGTTATTTCGTGGCATGTGATAGAAGTGTCCGGTAAGTGTCCAGTACGTCTGCTGTCACCCGCACAAGCGAGCATGATCGCATCGCGATAGTCACGCCATCATCGCTGACATGTAAGAGTCTAGAAAACATGAGGTATGTGTTAGGAATGCGGCACGTGTGAACTCGGAAAATCAACCTTAAATGTAAGGTTGTTGTAGCGCACCCTCAAAATGACGAAAGTAGCAAGAAAAGCGGTGTTCCGGATGTTGATTCAATCAGCGCATTTGCTGGCGGCCAAGACCGCCAAACCTCCTGCGCTTATGTGGGAACAAGTCCTGGCTTTTTTGAGGCAGCCGGCAAGTTTCTAGCTTCGTATAGAGAAGCCCTGAGTCAGTATCAACTAAGATTGTCTCTTAGTTCCCGTCTGTACACTGGAAACGCAAACTAGCCTAATTGGCCGTTTTAAGGGCTACAATCCTTCTCAATACTACCTCCATCTGGACATTATTCCCTTCAGGTGTAATGAGGTGGGTGTAATAAGGTTCTGCGTCCTCAATTTTACTTGGTTATAAAATTATGTGGGAGAAACGAGGTAAGTTCACTATCTGTCGTCATTGGTCAAATGGAGTTCGAGAAACAAAAAAAACTCCAATTTCACTTCCTCTGGCATGTTTTTTCTTAACCTTTCCCGAGGCTTTCTATGAAGCCTTCACTGCTGGGGGCCATGTATGCAGCTCTGCGGGGGACGAAGTAAAAGAAAGAAAGCAATAAAGAAAGAAAAAAAGAAAGAAGGAAGGAAAGAAAGGAAGAAAAAGACAAAGCAACTAAAAGGAAAAGCCTGCGAACCTTTGATGTGGCCGCTCTACACTGCACGTACACTCCGTAAACGCTTGTTTAACGAATTGGCTAGAGGCGGCATGCTGCAGCGCACTGAATAAAATCCTGTGCACAGATAGCCCTAAGAAAATGATATACGCGACTCTCGCGATATACGCGAACGGGCGCTTTATGCCTTCGAGAGGAAGTGAGAAAATTCCCTTTGACCTTGGCGGCTGCGGCCAGCGAGATCGCCGAGCAAGAACAAGCAAGTCAGGCGAGGCGCTACTGAAGTGAAATGGGAGAAAGCTTCGCGACGTATGAGCGCGCGAAGAAAAAAAATCAAAAAGAAGAAACGCGAGGAGAGAGTCGTTCAAGTTCCGAATTGCCCGCGGCGGCCAGATGCCGAAGCGAAGCCGTCGTGGTATTCTCCATATCGTACCTTAGTCTTGTGAGCGCCACTTCTCAACTGCTCAGCTGCGTCGGCCGTGTGTGCGCGTTCTGTACCTGCAGCCTTATTATGTTCTCGCCGCTGGGTGTGAAATTCGTGCTTTGATGGTACTGCAACATGCCGCACTGCGAGTGCGATAATGTCGCGACGGCCCGTCGATTCAAGCGAGTGCACCGCTGTGTATTACCAAGCATATGATGGGCACCATGCTCCCTCTTCAGTCAGGAGCAAAAATCGCAAGTAATACTGATGTTCTCTCTCTTTGCGTGTCCTCATCGTCGCTCATGCCCCTCTAGTTGTCTTTCTGCAAAGTGCGTCGCGTGAAAAGTGTAATAAAAAGCAAAAAATGAAAAAATCTGCTGTTCAAGCTTTCGAAATGCCCGTGAGCGTATCATGAGCGTGGCATGTAACTCATGCCGTGCATTACAGGCATATCATTATTCCCATGTTACCACCTGTCATTTATGTGCGTCATACAGTCATGTCATGCTAAAGCAGTTTTGGTGTGTATCAAGCTAGCGAACCAACCTCGAGCGCGCCATGAGCGTGGCGTGTAAATCAAGTCGTACATGAAATGCATGTCATTATTTTCATGTTACCAGCTGTCATTTTTTTATTGATACGATATATAAGGAGATGTTGGCGCACATTTATGGCGCCGGCTACTCCTTAGCCCTTGAATGAAACTTGAACACATATCTTAAAGTAAAACATACAAGGCAGTTCATGTAAAATAGAACACTCGGGCACACATATGCAAAAACACACTTATAGGCACATATCACAACAAAATGATAAAGAAATGTTCCAAAGACAGCGAATGAAGTCTCTGATAATGTCATTCGTTAATATTTGTTCCGACCAGCACAAAACAGCAGAGCACACGTCTGGTCTTTAAGAAGATGTATTCGCTCGTGAGTACATAACAGTCGATACGTTATTCACTTCAGCACACACATATGATGGGTGTCATATGAGACTGCGCATAATAAGTACGACATGTGTTATACAAATGAAAGTTCTGTATTTCTTAGTACTTGTCAGCAATGCCGCTGTCTTGTAAGAAACGTGTTAACGCTTTTAAAGCTTGCGTATGTAAAACTCTAGTTGGCCACGGGCCCAGAAGTTTCCTCAAGCTAAACGGTCTGCGGTCTAATGCCAACAGTTCCGATTCAACATCAGCTGTCATTTAATTTTAGGTGCATTCAGGTTGCGCAATACCGATTTTGGCGTATATCAAGCAGGCGAAACGGCCGCGAGCGCCCCGAGACCAGGTTGTCTAAATCACTCTATCTTAATACATATGCATCAATGTACAGTTATATATCATATCAAGGTGCATTAACATCCTTAGCTTGGATTTATTTAGCTGGAAAGAATAAATTATGTTAAAGCGATAAAATGACAGCCATATCATGTGGCGGACATCTGCTAAGTGACAGTGTGGTTTGTGAAGCACATTCATTTTAAGGTATTGAATGAATGAATGAATGAATGAATGAATGAATGAATGAATGAATGAATGTTTATTCCAGCGAAATACAAGAAATGGGCCTCGAATGAAAAGCTACAATGGTAGCTTGAGTAGTGCACGAGGCCCAGTAGAGCCAAAAAAGGACAGAGCAGCAGGAACGTATGCACACTCAAAGGCGAAACACATACGCATACAAATAAAGAAGAAAAAGGCAGAGCAGCGGAAACATGTGCACATTGAAAGGCCAGACACATACGTGAACTGCAAAGTGACAAAGTCAAAAAGGACGAATATTTGCACTAGTGAAAATAATGAAAACCAAAAAAATCAGGGAAAGCAGAAAAACAACGGCATGGAAGGAATGCAACTTCACTAGTCATATATCAGCAGTGGAACTTGCCAAGGTTGCATGTGCATATTCTTAGCCATTAGGAGATGTGCAAGGCTGATTGATGCAAGGCGCATTGATATAAGTCAATTGAATCTGTTGAACCACATTACTGAACCACCTCATTTATTCCCTCTGGCTAATTTGTTGTTTTGCATTATGTTGCCATAGTTTTTATGATCAATACACAGTACAATGCTGTTGACACACTTTCACAAGGTGAAAGCTCTGTTATTGTGTCCAGGCCTTAGTTGTTTCCTCATTCGAGGTGGGCTGTTTATTTTTTGCCAAAAATCAGTACCAAGTTGCCCACTCTTCACTCTCAAACCGACTAGCTGCTGCTGATCGAGAAGACCTCACTAACATTTACGCCCTTTTTAAAGTGCACTTATAATTATCACATTACCTACATCAAAAACTACCGGAATAATTGTAAACATGACAAGAGTACACATCTCGTGTTCTTCGCCATTTTTTTTACCTCCGTGTATTTTCCCCCTGTGCACACTAAATGAAAAGCTCACAAGGAAATACTTCGCAGCATCTCAACTTTGTACTTATTATGTGCTCTGACAAAAAGTCTGTAACAACGATATTCAAGTGCGAGCCTTTGGTAAGACATTCACTTTTATGGATACAGAAAGCCTAATGGATTTGTTATTTGTGTCATTTTCAGGAATACACTTCTGGCAAAGCAGCAAGAGAGGCAAAGCAGCATAATTTAGTTGCCTTTATGTGCAGGCTGACACCGAGTTCCTTGGGTATCTCATTTCTTTGGATTGTATTTACGTATTGGAGCGGCGAAGTGCACATGTAAGTGTGCATTATGACGAGACTTTACACCTTACTTTCTTCTTGCTTTACTGCTGCGAATTATGTGTAGTGTTCAGGTTTTACTGTATATGTAGTTCCACACGTTCATTATTAAGAGTAGGATCTGTGCGTGACGACGGATATATATATATTGTAGCGAAGCGTTCCTACTGAGTAATGGGTCGTCCTCTCGAGCGCCTTCCAGTGGGTCGTTCTCTTCTCGGAGAGCACGCTCCTCGTGCAGAGAGTCGGCCCCGCTTTGACTGTCGCTGCCGTGCGCCGTCGCTGAGTCCCCGTTAATAAACGTCTTGACAATTTGGTGGAGAGTGCGGTGCCCTTTAAACAACTACGGTCCGCATTCGATGCCCTTGGAGCTTCGATCCCGTACCGTGCCTGCTACCATGACTCAAGACGCCGCCCAGCAAACGCCTCCTCTTGCACCGACGCCATGTCCGGGTGTCCCCCGCATCCGCGACCCTCCTATCTTCACCGGCGCGGATGGCACCGACGTCGAGGACTGGCTCGCGATCTACGAGCGTGTGAGCGTCCCCAATAAATGGGACGAGGCAGGCAAACTGAGCAACCTCGTTTTCTACCTGGCGGGTGTGGCAAGTCTATGGTACAACAACCACGCATCCGATTTCGCTACGTGGTCCGCTTTCAAGACCGCCATCATCGACGTGTTTGGCCGCCCTGCGGTTCGCAAGCTGCAAGCCGAACAGCGGTTACGTGAACGAGCCCAGCAGTCCGGCGAGTCTTTCACGAGCTACATTGAAGACGTGCTCGACTTGTGCAAGAAAGCCAACGCAACCATGTCTGAGGCCGACAAGATCCGGAACGTCATGAAAGGCATCGACGACGATGCCTTCACCATGCTACTCGCCAAAAACCCTCGCACTGTGGCAGAGGTCATCACGCTGTGCCAAAGCTACGAGGAGCGTGCTCTCCGAGAAGAGAACGACCCACTGGAAGGCGCTCGAGAGGACGACCCATTACTCAGTAGGAACGCTTCGCTACAATATATATATATATATATATAGACTTATAATGACATGAGAACTGCTACTGTTGTGATTCCAATAAAATATTGCAACCACTGGTTCTTGTATCAATTGAAGTATGACTACTTGTGCATGCAAATGGAAGAAGTAAATTCCTGCATGTCAAACAAATTGCTGAAACACTGCCTGTTCAATGTAGCTGCTTGTGTTTTATGACCAAACAAGTTTAACAGTTGATTCACACATTATGCCACATCGTAGAAGAGAGATAGACAACAGAATGTTAGGCAGAAAGCAATCACAGTGTTCTCACGTACATTGGGTGATCTTTCATTCATAGTAGCATAATTGCAGGTGCCTGTTGTATACACAAAGTTTAACATATTGTGTAGGTGGACGACGGAGTGCACACATAGCGTTTTCCAGTTTTCTGCATATTTGTTACAGTCTTCGTGTTTCTGTGTTTTGGGTGTGAAATTCTGAATTGCAAACAAGCCAACCTGTCTGCTGCTGTGAAAATACCTTAGTAGTAATTCAAAAGAACTATGATCTTCTGAAGGACAGCCGTTTCATTGAGGAATATGAAAATACAGAATTTTTAAAAACGTCTTACTGCGTCATCTGTGCAAAGGGAGGGCAAAGTACACATGGACGTTCACAAGACAGAAGTAGAAGTCCATTAAATTTTGATATTGCGGGAGAACTGTGACCGGTAAAATTGGGGAGGTAGTCCTCGACCTTGGGGCATGCGTTAGGCATTCGCTTTAACGCAGTGTCGTGATGCTTAACAATAAATGTTAATTAGTAAATTAGCAGGCAGTCTCCGAGTATCTCGCTATTATCTCAACTTGAAACAAAACAAAAGGGCGCAGCATGATAAAGACTGCGATCCAACAAATGTAAGCGAACAGGGCTTTGCTCAGGCAAATCTGTCCAAAACGAACCTTGGCCTTGTCGGCGCGGCAGCTGCTTGCCTTGGCGATGTTTACAGATTTCGGGCTTCCGAGAATTCAAAGAGCTGACCTAGGAATGACGAAAATGGAGTAACCGTTGTGTAAGAGAGAGAACAATGCCGCTTGGTAGTGATCAGTTTAGATATGCTAATATGTCGACTGTACTTGTTTCTTTACTAAGGACATCTGGGGTTCTTGAACATCTAGTGAACAAGAATGTCTCACCAGCTTAAGAATACACAGTAGAGGACAAAAACGCCAAGTCTGCGCGGAACATGCTGCAGACCCAGCACAGAGAGAGCCCTTCTGAGAGCCCGTTGCAAACTGGTTTTGGAGCGCCTACTGGAAGTAAAGAGTATACAATTTAGCGTTTAATGTGGTCGCATTGTTCAAATACTCTCAGGCATTTTTGTGATTTGAAGTATGTTAGGTGGGATATTCAGTTTGACGTCACAAACACATTATTCTCAACAAACGCAAGGTCTTCATAGGACTATGACCAAATAGTGGCAGAGAAGTGACACGCCAGCCTGTTCACAGCGATCAAAGCTGTGGAAGCACCGGCGCTAGACGGGATGCACAAACAGCTATAGGCCTGACTGGCTGCCCAGGCGGCGCTGCGAAAACGGTGCTAAAAAGCGCCCCCTATGATAAGTTCTTTGGTTTCGAGTAGTCAGACTGGCGGCCGCATGCAGCACTAAGCTCAGATGCGTAATGGAGCCGCCGCTGTCGGTTGTGCTGTGCTTTGGATCTCGGCCAATTTCTGGCGTGGCTGAGTTCTTCAGGCCATGCAATCTGCGTAAACGCAAGAAGCTCGTCAACGCAAAGTATGTTTACGGCGTGCAGGAGATTGAAGGAACCATTTCGGCGCGCTGCAACTCGCAAGTGCAGCGAATCTCATACGACGTTGAACTCGAGTTAAGTTTTACGAGGCATGCTTGCGCGATTAACAACAGTGCATAAACGAAAAGATTGTTGTTAAGAAAGCCGAAATGATTTGCATTACACGACGAAACGGAATCAAGAAAGGTCCAGTGACGAAGGCTAGCCGTCGGCGGCCCGAATGAGCGCATTCGCGCCGTGTGCCGTTTTCTGCCGCATTCAGTCGCAAACACACTTCTTCCCCATGCACGGTCGTAATTTTCAACATTTGCTACTACGGAATTCGTCAAATTATGTCAGCGTGCGGTGGCGGTCGAGAAGCGACGGCGCGCAATGTTTACAGCCTGCCGCTGGAAGCAGCCGGCTGTAAGCTGCCGGAAAAATTGTAGGCACATACACAGGGTGACTCATGGCATCGTTTTTCTCGTTTCCCACGAAATGCCGGCTGCATATCCTCGTGATCGCCGTCGGCAGCCACCTACGGCGTGCCGTCTGGACTGCACACAGGGAATATATACATATATAAACGCGTGCACGCGCGTACGAAAAGTTCGAATCAGCACGTTGCGTTGCAAACCACGTTTTGCTCGCGTACTCACTTCACGCGTCGGACGGCACGTATTCAGCGGTTCCGTCGCTCCACTTCGTACGGCTTTCAGGGGAACCAGTAAAACCGCACATTAGGATCCTTATCCCCACTTTCGAGGCAATTAACCACGCAACAATAACGGCGGCGACCGCGCTTCGGGACCGCGTGCTTCTCAGGGCCGTCGCCCGGACCACCTGCTTTCGGCACGGTTCGTTGAAGCAGGGATCGCTCGTCAAACATGTCAGACTCTGCAGGCATAGCGGACAAGTTCCTGCGTACGTTTCAAGCACTTTTTGAGCCTGAAAACTAGGCGCAAAATTAAGTAAAACGCTCAAAGCAACTGAGAACTGCGTAACTTGCCGGTCGGCGTCCATTTTTGACTACCCAAGCAACTTCGGCGCACGCCACCAGGCTCCGCCACAGTACTCAAAACTCCAGCGCGTCAGCCCTATGGGCAGGCTGCAACTGCTGATTATTGGCATAGCCTGTAATGCAGTAATGGATGGCAACATTGAAGCGCCCGCCTTAACAGAGCATGGAGAAAGCTGTTGCCGGGCCGCTGTTGAATTGATGTAGAACCCTTTGTACACATTCGGCTGCTTTATGACATTATGCCTTGATGGCTTTATGCCTGCTTACAGATTGGGCACTTTTATGGCGCAGCGCGTAATTAATGTGACAATGCCACATGAAGATTTACTACGCAAATACAAGACAACATTGTTGATCATACTGCCAATTATGATGTGTGCAATTAACCGCTGCTAAGCCCTTTCTAATGGGCGGGCTGCTTTAAGGCATTCACTCGTTATGCTATTCACATGGCGTGACATCGGATGGAATACTGTTCATCAGTTACGGAGCGTTTACAACTACGAAGCTACACACGTGACCCGTCGAGCGATATATCGCAGCTATAGATTATGCTACTGCTGATGAGGGTAACTAGTCGTGGTATGGCTGTTTGTAATCGATCAGCAACATTTATGCAGCCGCAATGTGTGCCTGAAAAGCGGCACACGTGACCCCTCACGAAATAGGGCGTTACAGCTGATGTTGCAGCTGCTACTGATAGCACACCCCATTTGCGTTTTGTAGCTGTAGAGCTCGTACTCACTGCACAGCTGACATGCTCTGACACCTGTCCTTTTCTATGAGGATGTATGATAATATACCTACCTTGTTGTAGCATGCTCTGCCTAATCATGATAAACTATAGGTGAACGTCATGATTATAGGTCGACAGCTGCAAACCAAGCAGGAGGAGTATGACGAATAAACGTTATTGATTCGAAACCGTAGTGGGAATGGAGAAGCCAGAATTTTAATCACACCAACCACCCGTTACACAATTCACAGGGCGCTACTTCTGCTGCCAGTCTGCACGTCTGCAAAGCAGGGTTTGAGTAGCTGAACGCGCTACGTCTCCCCCGACTGGATGGCTTTGTCGTGTCTTTTAGGGACGAAGCACCTTAGGGTCTCGGCGTGTCGGCGCGTATCGCGCATCGTCGTCTGCTGTCGCATGTGCATCGTCGTCTGCTCCATTTGCTTAAGCGCAAGAAAGGATGCCACCGCCTCAGCGCTCGCCGTGTGCCGAGAGAGAGTGCAAGATGCGCTTTGACTATGGAAACGCTCTTTCTGTGATGAACGCTGAACTACGAGCTCGCAAGGAACGATAACGCGCCCTCGCCCACGAGAGACAACGCCTACGCAGGCAACGTATGCTAGCAAGTTTCTTGATTGGAAAAACCGACTGCTCGCGCTGAAAATAACATGGCTGATCCCTCCGTCATAGGAATCAGTATAACGCGAAAGTGAAACGTGTCTTCACAGAAGTAGTGCTTATCGTGTAGTCATATATGAGAGCTTGCACAATGTCTATTCCTGTTTGGTAGCTATAGCACCGTTTGACGTGGATGCACCCATGTTGACGCCTAGTTGCATGTCTCCATCGCGACGACTAACGCCCATGATCATGATTAAGCCGTTGTGGTAGCTGAACTTGTGAACATATATTTGGACACAGCGAATCATGAATTCCGCGTAAAGATGACATCGACAAGCTCATATTCACCAGTGGTATCCTATATGCACTTCGTGACAACGTCGTCAATTAAGGAGAGAAACGGCACGGTGTGCGCTTTCTAGCAAAACGGGTAACCGACGTCTGCGCTCATGTATACACTAGCACACTGCGCTTCAACGACACGGGAAGCAGAGGTTCGTAGCCTGAGCCGCAAACGCCTGCGTCCAGCTGGCCTTTGTCTCGCCCCACCAAGGCACGACATCCACACGTCGAAATCATGTCCTCTCTGCAACGCGTATTGCCGCACTTTTGTTAGTCGGTGCTCTCGCAATCGAAGCAGTGGGCAGCGGAGAAATCCCGTTGGTGCATGTGAAGGTGCACTACTCCGATGAGCCGGCGCACGCTAACACGAAGCGAAAGGCAAAGAAGGTAACTGCGTCTAGGGCACTTCAGCGACGCCACCGCGGCCAGTGTCCCTCGCTGGTATCGAGACGCTTTAACCACTTTAACCACGGCCTCTGATATCGCGCGCAATCTCAGAGTAAGCGCTAGTAAGTATCGATCGTGACGCATTACTTCTTTTCGCCTCTCACAGACGGCGGCACCACCCCGCTCCGGGCCGCCTACGTACACCACCAACAGAGAGCACCGTTGGAAGGAGATGTGTGAATGATATAACGCGCGTTCGTGAAATGTGCAGCAACTGCCAAGTTAGCTCAGTGGTTTGAGCGTTGGGCGCTTACCATCGCGGCCGCAAGGTCGTGGGTTCAGTTCCGAGCGGCGGATCTTATGCTTCGTTTTTTTTCTCACCCGTTGGCGTCTATTTTTTATCAACGTCATATCCGGAACGGATGTACAGTGCTCGTCAAATGAAACCCGAACTGTGGCAAGCCTTCGCATGATGTGGTGCGCGCCGTCCTGTCCTCACCATTGACAGGCGCGTGCAACTGGCTTGACCGCACTGCGCATATGCACGCCTATCTATGGTGATAACTTGACGGCGCGCACTATTCCATTGCGAAGGCTTGCCAGTGTTCGGGTTTCAATTGAGGAGCACTGTACTTGGTGGACCCCGGCATAAAACACTCGTGCTAATAAAGAAACAACCGTGCACGTTAACTAAAACGGACTGCGGGCCTCTGTGCCTAATTTTTCTTCTGTCTCTCATTACCCATTAGCAGTGATTTTGCTCTTGGAAACACCGGCGCACACTGCATGTTTCGCTCCTCCACAGGTTCACGTTAGTGAAAGGGAGCCAAGTGTGTGCTGCTTCAGACTGGTCGTGTTTGGGCGGAGAGCGGACCACGACGACGACTCCTGGTGCGTGTGATGCTGGACAGCATCATCCCCACCGACGTTGCAAAGAGATTGCGGTGTAGAGCCCTTGGCATCGAAGAGCTATCATTGGTGACGTTCGGAAAATGCAAAGCCGCGGCATCATTTGCGCTGTCAACGCGTTTCCGTCACGCTGCGTGGACGATTCAACGACAGCACCGTTGTGTTGGAAGCACTAGAGGTACCCGAGGTATGTTCCGCGACAAGTCCACAGCTGAACACTGAAATGCTTGAGCTGTTGTGCGCCAGGAAACACGATGCTGCGTATCTGTTCGATCCAGAGACTTGGCACCCAGATGACATCAGCATCTTGATTGGCTCAGACGCTTACTGGAAGGTTGCCACCGGAAGCATCGATCACCTCAATGAGGAACTCACTGCGGTCGAATCGTCTTTTGGGTGGACCGTACAGGGAACAAGCTCACCTTACGAGGCTACAGCGACTTGTGCCCTCCTCATGTCAGCTGGTGGCGAGTGCGACGAATCGGCTATGTGGCGCCTCGACACGATTGGTATTGAGAACCTCAGGCCATGTACAGTACAAGATCACCCAGACCTCGAAATGTTTGAGCATAGCCTAAGCAGACAAGCTGGCCGTTAGCAAGTGCCTTTAATTATCCAGGAGCCTGGTATCCCTACTGGAAGCGACAACAAGCAGCTCGTAGCACGTCGCCTGAATCAACAGTTGAACCGATTTCGGGAACAACCAGAACTGCTGCAACAGTACGACGAAGCCATCACCGCCTACTTCAAAGATGGTCATGCAGAAAAGGTCGCACAAGAGGAGATTCCCGGCCCTAACGTTTACTACATGCCGCATCATGCTGTAATACGCCGAGATGCAGTCACCACGAAACTGCGGGCCGTCTTTCAGGCTTCGTCCCACGCCGTTGGTAAACCTTGCCTGAATTACGTTTTGTCGAAAGGGGTAAAGCTTGGAGTCAACATCGTGCAGCTATTGCTATCGTTCCGTCGCCACCCAATAGTTCTTGCTGCAGACATTAAGAAAGCCTACTTACAAATGCTCATTCCGCCAGAAGACCGGGACTTACTACGGTTTCTGTGGGCCCAGCACTTGCCTTCCAAGAATGATCCAAGCTCACCCATTGTCGCATGGCGGATGACAAGAGTTTCGTTTGGAGCGGCCTCAAGATCATTTCTGAAGGGGGGGCGCAAAGTCAGCCCTATACATTGTAGGGGGGGCGATAGGGAGGGCGCAAAGGCAGCCGCATACATTGACATAATAGGGAGGGGGGGCGCTGCGACGAACCTTCGCCCCCCTGAAGGGCAACCCTGCGCACGCTTATGCCAGTCCCAAAGCTTACGGTGCATGCACCTACGTTCGGGCGCTTTCTGCCGATGGTACATGAGTCACATGGTTGCTCATCAGCCGAAGTCGCGTGGCACCGCTAAAGACGATGTCTCTTCCTTGGTTGGAACTTATCACATGCGTCATTGGAGCACGGCTGTCTGAGTACGTAAGGTCAGTGCCACGCCCTCAGGCGGCGTCCATTCGATTCTGGACCGGCTCGCTCGTCGCTCTACACTGGATCCGAGCCAAAACTCGAAATCGAGATCCCTTCGTCAATAACCGATTGGCCGAGATTGCCAAGTTCACCTGGCCCAATGACTGGATGCATTGCAGCAGCGGCGATAATCCTGCCGATTTACTCACCCGCGGCGTGTCTGCAAAGGCGTTCTTGGAATCAGATAAGTGGTGGCACGGGACCCTTTGGCTTTCAATGCCAGGGCCAATTCCCACTTTCAAGCAGGATGATGTTCTGGAAGAAATAGGACACGCTGAGCCTCTATTTGAGATAGCCACAACGATCTGTCCATCAATTATTTCTTCTGGGACTTCAATTGTGCGCTCCGAGGATTTGAGCTCGCTCAATCGGCTGCTCCGTGTTACCGCCCTCCTACAGCGGTTCGTCCACAATGCTTCGAGAAGGAGCCCTCTTCGCAGTGGAACCCTCACAACTCCGGAGCTTCAAGAGGGCAAACGTTACTGGCTTCGACTCCTGCAAAACCAGTCTTTCAGAGCCGAAGTACTATGTCTCGAGACATAGGCAAAACATAGGCAAAACATAGACAAGGCAAAAGGCTGCCATCAACGTCACCGGTCCTTCGCCTGGCTCCATTCCTGGATTCAGATGGACTCCTTCGTGTCGGTGGGCGGCTCCACCTGCTTAACGCCAGCCCCGACATTCGGCATCCCATTATTTTGTCTTCCGAACACAAGTTGACAGCCCTGACAGTTCCAGCTGCTCATGCCCGCCTCTTCATGGTGGTATCGAGCTCACGCTGACTGAGCTCCGTGCAAGATTCTGGGTGTTGAAGGGACGGAAAACCGTAAAGACCATAATTTCGCAATGTTTACCTTGCAGAAAACGGCGATTGACAGCAGGGTCTGCGTCAGTAGCACCATTACCACCAGAGAGAATTACCGAAGCCCAAGCATTTTCAGTTGTTGGCGTAGACTACTGTGGCCCACTTTACGTTCGAACAGCTGGGAACTCCAACAAGTCATACGTACTGATATTTTCGTGCGCCGTTACACGTGCTGTCCACCTCGAGCTTACATCCGACATGCCAACGGCGACCACGGTTCTCGCTTTTCGTCGGTTTGTTGCGCGGCGAAGTGTTCCCACAGTGGTTTACTCGGACAACGCTCAGACGTTTTGGTCTTGCGCACAGAGCTTCAAAGCGGTCGCCCCTGCCTTGCAAGAGTACGCCATCACCACGCGCATACAGTGGAAATTTATTGCGGAACGAGCTCCTTGGTGGGGCGGATGGTAGGAGCGCCTCATACGAACAACTAAAGACGCTTTGAAGCGTACTTTGGGGCGTAGCAGCCTGGATGAAGAGGGCCTCATGACAACTTTATGCGAGGTTGAAGCCGTCATTAACAGCAGACCCCTGACGTACCTGGAGGATGACTCCAACGAACTACAGCCTTTAACTCCGGCGCACTTTCTGTTTGGAAAACGAGCCATCGCTATGCCGGAGCCGGGTGTTACCACAGAAACCTCAAGTCACGCTGAACAACAACGACGTGCTCAGCACCGGAAGTGGATCAGCATGGAGCTTTGGCGGCGATGGAAGAGTGTATGCTTATTACAACTCCGATCAGCGCGCTACCGTCCAAACCAAGCTTCATCACCGATTCACGTAGGCAACGTCGTCATAGTGCACGAAGACAACACTTCTCAGACGTTCTGGAGCCTCGGGCGAGTGACGTCGCTGCATCCCGGACGAGACGGGGTAGCCAGAGCCTGCTCCGTGCGTTTGGCAACTGGCCACGTGGTGAACTGCCCGATACAAATTGTATACATTGGAAGCAGCGAAGTGACTTGTATGACGTTCGTGCCCTCCCGCTCGGAGGATGCTGAAAATAAAGAAGTGGGGCATGGGCTCCGGGAGAGGCGCGAGAGACAAAAAGGAGGGAAGAGAAGGAAGTGGGATTCGGAGCTAGCCCTTACACAGTAAAGACGTCTACGACCACGTGTCCTCGTTATTTATACGTACATCCACTAGCTCAGTAGCCTTGTATTGGTGCTTGGTATATTCTAGGACAAAAAATCAGCCTTCTGTCTTTTCAAGTTCTTCTGATAATCGTTCATGTGTAAAAAAATCGATCTCGAGATATTGAGAGTTAACGAGAAAAAACAAGTTGATTTCATTTTTGTTCTACAGTAAGACGTACTGAACAACTGAATAGACCTTTTTCAAGCGATCCCAGAACCCCCCGCAGGCGCGCGAAGCACTATGGGAAAAGTATGTACGGCGAGCCCGCCGGCTGTTCCGTCGCTCGCTACTCGTTGGCGTCGTGGGAGCCGCTGGTTGACTATTATTAAATCCTAAATATTACACATGGTCTGAACGCACCTGCATGTATCTCTACGCATGAAATGCGAAAGGAATGATGCAGTCAGTGTAGGTATTACCGAGCGGATGTATACCAGATGTAGCAGTTAAGCGGCATGCGAGTTATGACGTGCCGATACATGCAGTCAAAACGTGCTATCGTGAGCAATGTGAGCTGGAACACCGAATTCGTATTTATTCAATGACTACTTGTTCACAAGCCGCTATGGCATTTAATACCATAGCGGCTCGTGATCGGGTTTAACCAAACTGTAGAGAGGTGTTACAGTGTTCAGGTATACAGATGATTATTTGATTTTAATTGACAAGTCACGCGCTGTACAAAGAAATGACCACATTCTAAACGTGTTTAAAGAAAAAGGGATCGGACTAGAATTCACTTGCGAGATGCCTCGCTCTGATAATTTTCTGCTTTCTTGATACGTGCTTTTAAGTTTCACTGCGGAGCATGTTTGCGGGCAGTATAGCCCGCGTTCAGCGAAATCGGTGTTTAATTTCGCGTCGGCGCATTCGAATATTGTTAAACGAGGAATTGTGATGTCATGATTACGCACAGCATTGGAAAAAAAAACTTGCGCACATAAGATGAGCAGTAGTTTCCAGCTGCAAAGTGATCAAAGAGGCTGGATATCCTGCGTATCGTTGTATCTGTTTGCGAAAATCTGTTCGCATGTGCAAAGAAAGGTTTACACGGGCGTCCTCTATCCGTAAATAATGAAGAAACTAGAAATATTGCAGTTATTCCACATATGTATAAGAAGTCGCATGACCTGAAGAACGCAGGGAAGCGATGTAAAGGTGAAGGTTGTGTTTGCCGCCCCAAATAAGCTTAGTCGCATTAAGGTCGCAGGGGTCTGCGGTGGGCAAGGAAAAATGCGGTCAGAGGCATGCCAATTGTTTTGTAGATTTGTAGGAGTTAACTGCAAACTTCTCTTTCTTGTGTCCACATGTACATCGGCCAGACTGGTCGATGTATTAATACGCGCCTCAGCGAGTATCGAAATTCATTGAATTAAGCCGTCTCATCTCGCATCGCTATGTCAGTCATGAAAATGTAATCCCATCTTCGAAAGCACAGTGATTTTGTACCATCAACCTAATCGGACAACGCGAGAAATTTCAGAGGCATATCATGTCACAAATAACACCACACTTTGTGTCAGTCAACCTGCTGAGTCGTTACAAGACAAGGAATTCAGCTTTATTAATCGACTGTATAAGCACGCGCCTCGGTTGTTTGACTTTTTGTGCCTCTTTATCACACGCGCGACGCACTCCCATTTTTGTATATATGCTTTTTTTTTCACGCGTGCAATAAACTTTCAGTTGTATGTGAACGCTGGTTTGTGCATTTCCTTCCTTGTACTGATCCTTTCTTTTTTCGCTCTAAGTATTATTACAACCTGTAGTTATAGCAGCAACGAAGGTTAGTAGGCACTTATCGTTCGTTACATATAGAGTGCGAGCGACGCAATGAATGTATCTCATTTCCCCAAATACCGACTTTTCCCCAAAAACCTCGCACTGTACTTGTCGACAGTGTCGATGGACGTTGATTCCAAATGCACCCGCGAATCATAGACCGCTCCTGCACTTCATAGGCAAGCGAGTTGTATTTTTTTTTTCATTTGTGCCGTAAGTCGCACTGGCGCAAAAAAAAATAATAAAAGGTGACGCTTCTGAGCCGCTCAACTGGTCCAACAGCGGGACAGATGGAAATCGTCAAGAGGCCGTCGCAGCTAAACACTGAAGTTCGTGATTGAATTGCGAAGTAACATGTTGCACCTTGCCACATTCACTGTGTCTGAGAAGTCCTGGCACGGCGCAAGCGGAAAACTACAGCGCGAGGCCCACGCGCTCGTCGCGGCGGCTGCTGCGGCGTACACACATTTCCCATGAGCGCTTGCGCGCCCGTTGGTGGCGCTCGTGTGCTTGAAAAAGGTCTATTAACAGCAACCAGCCAATACTCATCACGCGAATCAGCTTTTCGCTCATTTTCTTGTTTGCTTGGTTCCTTGGCTTGTTTTGCCATATCGTATGTCTCTCTATTGGCAATATACTGTCGACGGAGGTTCATCACACCCAACCATATCACAAAGTTGCGTCTTGGTGATACGCCAAACGTCCTTGGGAAAGTTTACTTGGGTGATTCAAGCCTTGTTAAAAGTTAGAATAGTTTCATAGGTGGCAGTTCTTAGGGTTGTCAATCCGAGTAACACAATCCATTGTGTTCTCGATGAGTGCCATGGTTCCTCCAGATTCTATGCAGACACATTTACTCGTAATCGCGCTTTGCAGAAGCTCCACATGAATCAAAGCATAGCCATTGTCACTATAGGCAACATTTTGCTTTTGCGAAGACGCGGAATGAGTACAATCTTCCTTTCTGAAGTGCTCGCACAAATGCTCCCGGTCTCGCTTCTGTTAGTACCCGAAGCGTGTCAAATTGCAATTATACTGCTCTTTTAAATAGCTTCTTAGACTTTGTGAACGCGACAATATATTTTACCACCGCAACAAAATCAACAAAGGAGCGAATAGACTAGAAATTCATGCCCTGAACCGCGCCTCCATGCGCCTCTCACCCACACAAGGCCAGTAGGCTCGGTAAATGCCATGCCTCTCAAAAAACAGAAAAACTGGACCATGTGCCTTTGGGTAGCCAGAGTGGTTTTTAAAAACCCGTTAAGCTCAGAGGAACTACCAGAATCGGTTTCTAAATAAATCGTTGAGACAGAAAGCTCAGGTTGTGCGGGGCCTGAGAAAAGAGAGCTTGGCTGCTCTTCAGTTGGCCTCTAACACCGGGTCCTCTTGGCTCAGTCAAAATGCCGGAAAATGTGTTGGACACTGGATGTTGTTAACAAACGCTTTATGATTGCAAATATGCACAAAAAGCAAATTTCGATTTTTAAAAATTTTACGCTACTCTGTATCCTTAAGCCCTATGTGCAAAAACAGACGTAAACTAAATGAGCACTGAAATTTTCGCTTGTACCTTAAAAAACTTCTTTCAAAAATTAATTCCTCTTTTTACGGTATTTTCTTTTTGTAGCATATCTGTCGGCCAGCAGTTATCCATAGTTGCGTACTGATGAACCGTATTTAAGGCATTTAATAGCTGTCGTTATTACATCCATAAAGAGTATTTTCCTCACGAAAGCATTTCTGTGGAAGCAAGTTCTGTACTTTTTCCGCTATTCGGACATCTGTGGAAGAAGACGGGGTAAGCGGTGTACTTTGAAGTCAGGGGTTTGATGTGCCACATTTCCGGCTGCATACGAAATCACGCTATGCTTAGCGATCGCAGCAACAAACTAGAGCAGTATCAACATCGTAACTCCGCACAACAAATGCACGTTTTTAGTTTGGTTGTATAACAAAGTGCATACATACACTAGAGGTTAAAGAGAGAGCATGAACTATTGCAGTGAACAATGGTCAATTTACTACCGCTTTTTAATGCAAATTATTTCTTAGCGAACCGAAGGCACTTAGACCATTTCTATCTATCTATCTATCTATCTATCTATCTATCTATCTATCTATCTATCTATCTATCTATCTATCTATCTATCTATCTATCTATCTATCTATCTATCTATCTATCTATCTATCTATCTATCTATCTATCTATCTATCTATCTATCTATCTATCTATCTATCTAGTGGCCTATGTCTGGGCGCTCTCGTGGTCGTCTCCTAAACTTGGTATATACCAGAATTCTCACAGGAAGACATGAGTATATGGCGAACGCGATGGACAGGTCATGACATGAATAACGTGGTTTTGCCTGTCACTTACGCTATGAAACACTTTCCATCAGTCACGTACAGCACATACCCGTTTAACATGGCCTGTGGTATACGGGTATGCGATACAGGTGGTTCACATTCTATGTCAACCCAGGGAAAGAGAAAATAGACATTGCAGATCTTAGCGCGATAGCGTAAAAGAGCCCCTGCCGCAGATAATCCAGTGCAGGCGTCGGCGGCGTTTTCGGCGAGCGAAAAATCCCTATGGACGCAAAGAGTATAAATCAGAGTTTGAGCAAAGCAGGAACAGGACCGAGGGGCTTTGCGTGGCAGCCAGGTATTCTACCACAAAGTAACGTCTGTCCTTTAAACTGCTTAGGATAAAGACCCTATGCAAGTTTCATGTCGCGGCACCGCCAATAGTGGTGGTAGTGATCGCCATTCACTTTGAGAATAATATACGGAAGATTGACTACGCAAGGTTTAGTGAAGCGTTGATCGTATTCACCGACGATCCCTAATTATGATATCCACGTCATCACCATATAGTGTGCTATTCGTTGCGAAAAAACTGAGATGTCTACACTAACGTGAGTGGCGAGATTACGTGGACCATGACCTACTCTTTACACGCCACTGTAGTCGCCGTGCCTGACAAGCCCACGATATGCACACAACTACCAAATGTACACAAATACGTTGATCCACCGCGTAATGCTTGGCTCGAAGCGAAAAATCCTACATAGGATGCTACTCGCTGGCTGCTTTGCATGTCATAGATATCCACAATGCGTCAGATCTGTGGAGTTTTCTTTTTTTTCTAAACTGTTTGAGAAATGCTACATTGCAGTGGCCAGGGTGTCATCTTCCGTAAATAAAATACCAGACAACGACGATCGCATGTGCGCTCGTGTCACGCGGCAGCCGCTGGCAGCGGGCAGTTGCGGCCGAGGCTTTCACCAGTAAAGACGTGTCGCTTTGGGCCTCGGCCTCATCCCTAAAGGGTTCAGGGCTGGCTGCAGCTGCAAAACCCTACATCTGGCGCCCAACGGGGAGGACCCCACCCCGACATCATACCCGATGTCCGATCAACGTACGCCGATCAACGCGCCCGATCAACGCACGCCGGATCACAGCAGCTCCTGATTTCGGCCCCCTGCACGGCGGTATCGCCTTCGCGGAGCTATGGGCACTGAAACGGGCGTTCTTGGACATGGCCGCCTACGGAGTCTACGACCTCGTCCTCTTACTTCAGCCGGTCGAGACCCTCATGCGCCTCTGCCTTTCCGGGAGAATGACCTCCGACGAGCAGCGACGTGCCATCATCGCCCTCGCGCACCTCGGTGCATACCTCGGCGTCCCGCTGCCCGCGCCGGTCATGGAGGCTGTGGCGCGCTCGTGCGGCGAGGCGGCACAGAAGGACGACGACAAAAGCGGCGCCGACGCGTGCGCAGGCGAGGGCCCGGAGAACGTGAACGCCGCGCAGTCCACGGCGGCGGTTGTGGAGATCTCCGGGAACCAAGCCCATGGCTTCAGAGGCGGTGAGGAGGAGATCGTTGAGCGTCGGACCGCCGAGCGGGACGTCGCCGAGGTCGGAGTGGCGACGGACGCCGTGTGTGAAGACGCCGCGCGACGAGACGGCGTCGCGGACCCGGAAAGAGCAGCCGATGGCGCTGAGGTTGAGAACGAGAACAAGAAAATGAAGAAAAAGAGAGAGCACTATGGGCGTCGCAGTAATGTGGAGGCCGCGGAGCAGGTAGGCGACGAACAATACGCGGAAGTGGACGAGTTGAGCGTTGATTACGCGGACGTTGACTGCCACGACGGCAAAGAGAGGGAGGAGTTCGGGGATGTTGAAGCGGCGGCAATTGACGAAGAGAGAGCCGAGAACGCAGGAGGTGACGACGACACTGATGCCTGGGAAGGAGCAGCTGACGGCGCTGACAGCGAAGCCGAAGAGGGCGCGGACGAAGTCGCGTACTACGGGGAGCGTAAAGGCCTGGCCAGAGACGGCGAATGGGACGAGATGGAGTGCGTGGACGCCGACGATGCAAAGGTCGTGGATGATGTGGACGGTGCCGCGAGTGCCGAGGACGAGGGAGCTGTCGCAGAAGCTTCGGACAACAAGGCTGAAAAGTCCGAAAAAGCCGAGAAGAGTAAGGGGGAGAAACCCGAAAAGCCCGATGAGCAATCCGGGAAGCCAGTGCTAGGACCGGGCAAAGGACCGTCCCTGACGGAGACGACGTCTGGTACCAACCTCGGTGAGGTCTGTGAAGTGGACGCCGGAGACAAAGGCAATCAGACCTTCTACGTGGACGTCACGCTTCCGTCGCTGCCGAGGTCACCTGCGTTCGATGACTCCTACCGGGAGGAGTGGCCGCCACCCGCACGTCAATGGTCTGGGGGGCTACAACGACAACGACATACGACAACGACAATGGCATATCACTCGCTGGTACCGGTGCTGCACCGGGACCATCGGCGTTCCGTCATGCTCTCGAGCGTGGTCATGCTGACGACCGTGGTCGTCAACCTGAGCGAGTCCGGTGCGCCTCCGTCTTCGGGCGACGGCAGAGTTGCCTCCGCTGCGTGCGTTAGCAGATCCCGCGTCCGGCAGCCCATGAGGTCCCACAGAGAGTTGTGGGCGGACAGCGCCGGCATGTGGTCCGGTGTGCCACGAGCAGTCCGCCGTGGCCAAGGATAGCCAGGACACTTGCGCGGGCTACCCTTGTGAAGTTGCCCGCGTACTCCTCGCTCACTTTTTTCCGAGGGGAGGGGGCAGTATGGGGGCGCTCGGCGGCTGTGAGCGCTTGGAAGACAACGACGATCGCATGTGCGCTCGTGTCACGCGGCAGCCGCTGGCAGCGGGCAGTTGCGGCCGAGGCTTTCACCAGTAAAGACGTGTCTATTTGGGTCTCGGCCTCATGCCTAAAGGGTTCAGGGCTGGCTGCAGCCGCAAAACCCTACAACCATCATAATAATTTAGCTTTTCTCTGGCAAAGCTGCGGTGCAAGATTTCATTATTTTAAGCCTAATTTCGTTAAAATATGCATATTATCACCGAAAATATTCAAAGGCAAGTTCTAATTATAATTGTGTGTAGAGCATGCCTGCCGCGCGAAGTATTTGAGCTGAACGAGTCGAATTGCGGATAAGTCCGCACGCAGTTTTCATGGATTTTGTCATATCTAGAAAAGCACCCCGTATAACTTTAGAGGGCTGATACAGTATTCACAAATATCTATTTGGAAAAAGTATATTGTTGCACGTATTATATTGCTGCATGTATATTTTGCCCTTCAATACATGCGGCCTCGGAATTTCTCAAATAGAGTCTCTTCAAACAATTCATTGTTATTTCAGAACAAGAGGAGCGTTTGTGACAGGCCTCATTGCGACTGGAGCACTGAATGTCAATATGTTGTTCGACTTTGTTAGTCGATGCAAAATTTATCAAATGTTTCACCGCGGTGGCCGCAACACGCGTTTTCACGGTAATCGGCAGTTAAAATTGTGAACGGATGACAAAGGCAGCGTGGGAGTGCAAGGAAACGTAGAGAATAATAAATGAATACGTAAAAGAAAAAATATTTTGGGAAAGCGATAGGCACACTTAAAGGAAAGCTCTCACAAACGAGGTCATCAACTGACGAAGAATGCAGGGCGTGTGATTGCCATTACAGTAAGAGAATGCAACCTGCATCCCAACGTAATGTTTACATTATTGATCCGCCCAGGTTTTATTTTTCTTCTTACTACAAAGAATGCATTCATTTGCGCCAAATTTTTTTCGAAAACATAAAGCACGTTTGTGCTCACTACCATTACATTGTTCGTGAAACCACCAAAATGCATGCTCTATAACCAAAGCCATCAGATGGAAAGTACCGTTTCTTTAAAGGCACATTTGACGAACTCGCATGAGTGGTCCATTATCAAGCACTGCTCCATTATCATCTCAATGTGATTTACAAGCACATGTGATGGTTTACGTGATGCAGCCGTGATGCAGCCGCTGGTTCACAGGGCCGAAAAAGTAACATTTATTAGAACGAAATATGTCAGGCGGTTACGCGCACGAATAATACAAAACACTCACGGCCACCATCACTCGTACTACCCTTCGCCGCACCGGGCGCACAACACACGCGTACGCACCGATGTCCGACGCCAGTCCTGCCAGTCCGCCGCCTGCCAGCGCATCGTGTCGGCTGGCGCTTTTGTATGGCCTACGTTGGCCGCGCGCACCTACCGCACAGCACGTGGCGTTATCACCTGGCGGGGCGCGCGGCTCCCACAGTAGGCATAGCCTTATACATTGTATTTTGTATTGCAGTGGACACAAATATAGCATTTGCACTCCGTACTTTCACTGATTTGCAGTGGTATTCATATTAGCGCAAACAAAGAAACAACGACTCCAGCAAGAGGCAGAAGAAATCAGAAATGTAGTGCGCTAGACGCCCGACCTTTCTATTTACTACTACTTCTTTTTCGAGCCTCTGTTTCCCACAAAACGTACCCACGACGCGACAATCACTGCACCTATGAAACGCCAATTAACTGTTAAAGGACCCCTGACACCAAAATTGAAACCTCCAGATGTTTGTGTGTTTTGACTTTCCTGTATACGGGGGCACATCTGACCGATTATTAGTGACAAACGTTGCCTTTAAGCTATCTTAATTTGGTTTTAAAGTAAGCGTGAGTGATCTTGCCCCGCCACGGTGGTCTAGTGGTTATGGCGCTCGACTGCTGACCCGAAGGTCGCGGGATCGAATCCCGGCCGCGGCGGCTGCATTTTCGATGGAGGCGAAAATGTTTGAGGCCCGTGTACTTAGATTTAGGTGCACGTTAAAGAACCCCAGGTGGTCGAAATTTCCGGAGCCCTCCACTACGGCGTCTCTCATAATCATATCGTGGTTTTGGGACGTTAAACCCCAGATATTAATATTATTAAGCGTGAGTGCTCATTTGAGTTGGCTGCACCTCACGACATCCTGGTATGACGTAGATAGAGGCCCCGCGTGACGTGCCACGAGTAAAGCAAGTATTGTGGACGTCACAGAAGGTTTGCGGGGCGCGCGTGCACAACACGACGACTGGCACCCGGCGAGGCCTATTGTTCCGCACCCCTCTCGCTCTGTTGTCGGGCTGCTCTCTAGGTAGTTTTCGTGAGGGGACACGCGCTTAACACATTTAACCTATACCGAGGCACCCACATACTTTCAATCTCTACCGCGCGCGGGCCCCGATTTGAAATCCGCGATTTTAACGTCACCACAGCTTGAGTGCACGTGGTCTTTGACGCTCCCCCGCATGGGGCGCTAGTTTCTTGTGCTTTTTAGGCGGGCGTTTGGAAGTGACGCCTAAATGGTCACAATTAACTACGCTAGAATTAGTTACACGATGCGCTAGAGCGTTTACGATTTAACTTAGGGATTTCCAGACACAAAGCTACAAATTACAGTAAAAAAAGTCACCAACAAAAGTTTTGCTGTCAGGGGTCCTTTAACTTAGGGCGAGCCAATGTGTTCGTTTTTGTACTTCCAATGTGCACCTATCAGCATTCAAATAATTTTAATTAACCTGATGGAGTGTTCGTCTTTTTCTGCAGTACATCTATGCTCATATATCATATCTATCATATACAACCATTACCACCTTTTTATGCTGTTTAATTTTTGTTTGTTCTCTTTTTTATATTTATAGACAACCCCACTCGGCGGTGAATTTCAGGTACTCCTCAAATAGCGAATATTTGCTAAGTGCGAGTGTCATAACAAAATATTCAACTCAATGTGCCGGCTGTACTCCTGAGTCTATGCGACAATTTATGTGCACCTGCAATTAATACAAATTTTTCTTTTACCGTTGTATGTAGAGTAATCTGTCTGATGAACACACCTAAATGAGCAATGACATCAAATTTGAAGCCGAGATGTGTCCTTTATTTGATTGCTAGGTATTTATGAGATTTTTTGGCGAAATATGAATGGCGTCGGTCACCTTGACATTATGACATTTCGAGGGTGAACAGCGTACGAAGGCCAACGGGACATTCAGCCCCCGCCACAACGGCACAACTGCGACGTGTTCAGGGAGCCCACAAAACGCTGGCTGACGATGCGCCAGCAAGAATGACGTCTGAGTGTTCTCACCGTGGCACCTACTCGCGGCGACACCAGGCAACGCTCTCACTCCCAATATCTGGCTTCGTTCGCCTCACATCTGACCCTTCATCGAGCTCATGATTCGTCATGCGCCTCGCCAGCGCAAGTGCGACAATTTGGAGCGACGATCTCGATCGCATCACGCGCCAGCGTGTCTTCGAACCGTTGCGCATTGATTACGCCCCTGGTGATACACTTACGCAAGTGCCACAGCAAGGAATATCTTTATTGTTTGACATCTACAAAGATACCTAATACGAAGCGCCAGGCCTGCGCGGAACACGCAGCACTGTCACAGCGAGAGCTGGAAGAGTGGTCTTTCTAGAGCCCGTTGTGACACTGCTACAGGAACACTTGGGAGATACCCACTACGCAGTAATTCATATTTGCGAAGCAGGGAAGCATCCAGTGTGCCATTCATCATTTCGCGGAGAAGCGAGGTGCCCGCTACACATCTATGAAGCACTACGTGCACTTTGTTGATGTTATGGTTGATCACGATGAATAATTATCGGTGAACCCTTTGTAATTGGTGGGAAGCTTCGAACGATCCACTCGTAACACAACACGCATTGTGTGACGCATGGTTGGTATTTCACTCTTCTACCACGCTAAATTACATCTGATAACGGGATTCCTTGTCCGATATGACGCCTGCATAGGGTCTTTTTGCGAAGGCGTTTCAAGCACCGGCGCACCTCTGTGGGAGAATACTCGACTGCCACGCAGAGGGCCCAGGTTCAAATCCTCTCCGATCCTGCATATTTTTGCACAGCGAAGCTGTTTAGCAAATCGCTCCTTGATCACCGCGTACCAAAACACTATCTTTATCATACACGGGTATCCGCCACTGAAATTGGGTAAATGCCACTACTCACCACTGGTCCACTAAAAATGAAGAAGGCAACAGTTAGCCGAACAAACGGGTATGCGCCATAGAAAGTAGTGAGGCCAGTCGGAAAACTCATATCACCATACATCACTCACCACATCATCATCATAAACGTTTATGTGCCACAGAAATTGGGTAAATTCCACTGCACACAACTGCTCGTTTTGGGAGTCGGGTTGTGTCATGGGAGAGGTGAGCCAGCACGTACACCTTGCTGGGGACAACACACATGGAGCGTGGACTGCGTCTGTGTGTGTGAGCGGGCGCGCGCGTTTGTGTGTGTGTGTGTTTGTGTGTCTGTATGCACGCGCGGTGTGACGGTGAGCCCGGTGGAATTAAAAATCGGGAGACACGAACTGAATTTTGACCATGCCGACATATTTCACTTTGCAGACGACCATTTCTGCTGAAGTAAATCGTTTGTTGTTATTAGCCCCCGGACTGTGATTATTTTTCATGTCGGCTTCGCTTGAACCTTCTTAAACCGAATGAGTATTTTTTTTGAAGGCTAAAGGCATTAAAAACCTCATCAAACTCGTAAATTGACCATCGGCGGCGTCGGCGTCAACACGAGCGATGCAAGAACCGTCATTCCGTGATGACGTCGATATTGCGTCACATATGGCCAAAATTTAACGTCGTTATGAAGCCATCGTGACGTCCCTATGGCATTACATGATGACGTCATCACATGAGATCGTCGCCTGGGCAAATGTGGGCCGATGCGGGATACAGTGCGAAATCAGGTGAGCTGCAGAAAGCTTGCGATGCTACTATCCTGGAGGCAGTGCAAAATCACGTTAGGTGCCGAAGGGTTTTGTTAGTTGTCTGGTCACTCAGGGATATTGCGCCTCTTCGTTGGCATTAGGAAAATATTGAAATGCTACCGATAAATTATGTAGCAACATATTACTGCAGACACGATCGTGCACTTGTGGATCGTTATCAAGGTCATCGATTCGGGGCCTTCCACGTAAAAGACTAAAGTTTTATAGAAGTTTTTTCTGTCTACACTGCTTTAAGAGATAGTGAATACAACTTCAGCCTTTGGAATTGAAGCCTGCGCACTGCGACAAATGTGAGGTTGTGTGCAGGCAAAGCAAGCATATCGCACACGTGCATAGCTCCCTCAACACTGTCCTCGTCATTTTCAATTCTGCCACTCTACCTTTGAGTGCCCTCATCACTTTCCAATGAGCATAATAGCATGCCAATAACAAAATAACTAAACTTCCTCCGGCCCGGCTATCTCCTCTGCTCGCATTGTAGTGTTTCTCTCTCCTTCTCTCACTTGCATTTTCTAAACTGACGTTCTTGGTCTTGCCAGGATTTTCCAGCAGTGGTCGTAAGCAACGGCAGCATTGCACCGCATCACAATTGGGGTGATAATATGGTGGATTTGTATCGCTATGCTTTACTGCACTATCTTAGACAACACTGACAAAAATGTCCGCGCAGTGACGTGAAACCCGTATTAGTCCCCAAGGAATGTCTGCCCAACACAGACAAAATTGTTGTGGCAGTACAGCAATGTGTGACATGCCGCTCCAAGATTCCATCGTTATTCACTTGAGCTCGAGATAGCGGTGTTGAGCTTCGGCGCGGCCACCACATGATAATAATCCGATCGGAATACGTAATTCAATCATTAATTCACCTTTTTTTCGCGTTATTGGCTGTGAGCTCCACCCGTCAGAGAGTTGTCTAGCGGTGACGCTGACATTTTTTATCAGGACAAAGCTTGCAGTTTGCCCACTGGTGCACGAAGGACAAGACCAGTGGCTGTGATAATCCGTTCATCCGCTCCAGTTCAACTGTCAGATGGTAAATAAGACATGTATAAGAGTGGTGCTTTCCGCCGACTTTTGCGACAGTGCACAGCTTTGAATGTACTATTTTAGTCCATAAATTTTGGCATCCCAGCGCTTACTTATACTGTAAGAAGCTGTTGGAGCTGTGTACGGAAGAAGATATTCTAAGAAGCTTTGAGATTTTTTAACTGTGCTACAAATCTACGCGCGCGAACAACCAAACAAAAAAAGCCGCGCGTTTGTTTACGGCTGTTTATAACATACAGAACACGTAAAAAAGTGACCCTTTTCTGCTTGTACTGTAATTGCCACATCGCCAGTAAAGCGACACTTTTTACGCAGTTGGTAACATAAGGTTCTTTATTTTTGGAACATAATGCGGTATAGTTTCTTCCTTCGCAGTTCCCCCTAAGATAGTCTGTTCTTAGCTGTTTGTCGTTCGAGGCGTGTACAATGTCGTCCCCTTTAGTTCAAATTCTGTGGTTTTAATGCAACGTACACTCTAAGCCGAAAAGTACTAAAATGGGGTATGGCATTGGTCTTTCAGAGGACTTAATGAGCCGCCACAGATTTTGAACCATTTTTTTTCACCAACTTCGGGAGTAACTACAGAGGTTCAACTTTTACTCTCTAGCACTTACTCCACTTGGTTTAAATGCTGGCCCTCGTAGAATGCTCCAGAGGAACTAGCAGTCGAATCGTCTGGACTAACCGAAAAAAAAGAAAGATGGCGACCCTTCGCTATCCTTTCATGGTATTTTCAACTGAATCAGCATTGAATGATGCAGAGCATTGAATGATGCAGTTTGTGGCAAGTGCATGAACATAGAATGACACACACAACCATTCCAATGTAAAAGACCAACCATATACACCGAGCGCCCACGCTACAGAGCGGAAACTGCAACCATTGGCTATATATAGGCAAAGTGTCTTGACCTCTCATGTAGTGCCGGTGGCATACTTCTGTTCTACGTAATAAAACGATAGTTTGAAAATTGGGTCCCCAAGGAACTTGGGGACCCAAGACGCTTGCAAGCCGCTAGGCCGCATGCGCAGAACCCAAGCCACTATTGGGATCTTGCGCTCGCGTTGACCCGAGACGTGAAAATTGAAAACTAGCATGCGGCCCCAAAGCGTCTTGTGTCACCAGCGAGAAGACACAGACATAGCGCGGGGCACGGCGCAGTGTGGCCCACGTCTCGCATGATTTTAAATTTCGTCACGCGTGGTGCATCGTGCGCTTGACCCAACGCATCCTGCGTTGGCCCATTTCTCAAATTCTGCTGATCAACCGAACGCAAGAGCGTGCTGCCCGACGCATCTTGGGGGCCCAGCGTCTTGGGTCCCCAATTCTCAAACTCTCTATTATGTCAACTCTGTTTAATGCATGCTGTGCTTGATGACGACGAAGAATTATGGCTGAGCACTTTGTAATGAGTTGGATGCATTCAACGACCCACCCGTTGCGTAACTGGCATTGTGTGACGCCTGGTAACAGAATTCGCGTTGTGTGACGTCTGGTTGTCATTTTACTCTTCTACCACGCCATAATACATGCGTTAATGAGGTTGCTTCCTGACATGAAGCCTTCATAGGGTCTTTTTTGCTAAGGAGTTTTAAGCATCGGCATGGCTCTGTGGTAGATTACTGGGGTACCACGCAGTGGGCACCCAGGTTCGAATCCCGTTCCATCCTAAATATTCTTTCTTATTGCGTTTTTTTCTTATTTCGGGCGATAGCGGTCACCCACACCGGCGGCGGCGGACAACTACGGCGCGAAAAACGAGTGTTGTTTAGATCTCATAACAGCTTTCGCTGTAAAAGCTGACGGACCGCGACGCAGGCCGGTGAACCAGTGTCAATAAGTATTGATACATCAACACCTCCACACGTGAAGCTGTGTCGCATTGGGGGCTTCGCTGTTTCCTCGAGCGTAGCTTTTAGCGTTCAAATGTGCAGGCTATCAACAATGCTTTCACCTGTCTCCCTTTTGTTAATAGCCAGGATACTGCCGCATTCCCGGGGGAGCTTCTAGAGTTCGAGACTTTGCCCTTACGTCATTCGAGCATTTTTGAGCTAGGTGACTGCGTTGACCACAGCGATAACAACGCGCGTTACTCCAACGGCAGCCCTTACTCTTTTGTCTGACGCTACCACAACGCCAACATTTAGCGAGTGCCTCTTTGGTTGTGGACGGTTTGCCTTGCATTTAAGCACCGCTGACGATTCTCCGGCCATTTCATTGATGTCATTATCTGCTGCTTCAGCGAGAGTGCCATTGTTTCAGCACCCTCTAAAATCAGATCTTTCTTTGGCAGGAGCTACTTTAGCAGCGCACTCGATCTAATGCTGCACACATATCTTTCTCGTAGTATTCGATGGAGCAAGGTACCGAAATTGCAGTTTTTTCCTCATTTCGACGAATCACCCTAATGAATAATTGAACAGACTCACCGTCAAGCTCGAAAACAGTTAAAAAACTGTTCGGAGCTGCTGCTGACCCGAAGGTCACGGGATCGAATCCCGGCCGCAGCGCCGCATTTTCGATGAAAGCGAAAATTCTTGAGGCCCGTGTACTTCGATTTAAGTGCACGTTAAGGAACCGCTGGTGGTCGAAATTTCCGGAGCCCTCCACTACTGCGACCTTCATAGTCATGTTGTGGTTTTGGGACGTTAAACCCCAACATTTATAATATTTTTGAGCGCGGCATTTATTAGAAGTTCTAGACCAATCGCAAATATTTGTATGCGCGTGTACGTTTGTCAAATCTCAAAGATAGCAACCTCTCGAAAACGCCGCCATATACACCGTGCCGAATGCTGAATAAGTGTCACAAATTGTTTTACCATACTTCCTATGCATATTACTCCTAAACTGAAAACTGAAGCTACCCTTCATATGCAAACAAAAAGGAACAATTGATGCATCTGTAAAACGTAGCTCTACAAATGTTTGGAGAAGATCCAACACAATGATTCGATTGTAATGACAGCATATTTATTGAATTCAGCCCTATATGACGAAGGAGTACACTTGCCAGTACCGATGAGCACTATTTACAATCAGAAAGCCAGCAGGAGAGCACGGCCTCCGTTTTGCTTGCGGCATTTCTAGTACGAGTTATGATGGCATGTACTTCATTATCTGCCCTGTGTATTGCGACTATTGGTGAGCTCCTCTCCATCTATAATATGTTTAAATGCTTAATGTCTGTAATACCGGACCGACAATGGGCGCCCCGAAAAAAAAACCTTCATATGTGGTTTCCAGGTGCAGTCTCATAGTCAATCATGAGATCACGTTTTGGAAAGGTGTGTTTGCAATTTATTTCCATTTGCAGCGGCCCGTTTGCACCGTGAACATTTTCGCTGCATTGTTCATTTGGTAGTCAAGAACTACTGCAGTACTGAGCCGGTAAAAACTTCGAAATGAGAGCAAACTTTGGCAGATTCGTCTTTCCAAGAAAGCTTAAGCTTTGGTGCTCCAGCTGCAATGGAAACAACCAAACGTCTCAAAGGGATAGCTAGTCTGCGGCAACTCTACTGTAGTCGGGTCCGTGGTCATGGGTTCATTGTTAAACGAGATAATGAATTTCAACGCCTTATGTTCAGATTGGCGCCATGTCGTTCCACACAAATGTCAGCCTGGTGTCATGCATAAGGAAGTTTTTCATATTTGGCCTTATTAACTAAAGAAAATTTTCTGATACATCGCATGCTGATTTTCTCACCCACTTACCGAGAAATGTAATTCATTTTACCGATTACGAGTTCTGTAGGCCCTAGTAGACGCCATCAAAAGCTACGACTTAACGATGAGTTGGTATTTGAATTGCATGTTGACGTCGGATACCTGCATTTTCCTTTCACTCGTTTTCTCTCTCACCATGCGTTTTCGCGTGGAAAGAGAGCTGCTCTTGGCATTGCAGGAAGGTAATGTGCTAAAGGGCGAAATATCGTGTTTCTATTTCGTGCCTTTGAAATGAAGAGCATTTCTTAGCGAACCAAAGCGATCTTGAGCGTTTCTATCTATCTATCTATCTATCTATCTATCTATCTATCTATCTATCTATCTATCTATCTATCTATCTATCTATCTATCTATCTATCTATCTATCTATCCGCCTACATCTGGGTGCTCTCGCGCTTGCCTCCTTTACTTGGTGTATAGCAAACTTGTCGTGGGAGGATAAGAGGGTTTGACGAAGTCACTATCTGGTCATGACATGAATAACGTGAAAATCCTGTCACGTACGTCGTCCAACCCTTTTCTCCAGACACGTATGGCATGTACCCGTCCGCGGTATGCGGGTATGCGCCACAGGTGATTGACAGTTTGTATCTACCCAGGAACAGCGAGAAGCGACATTGGTAATTTAAATGCGAGAGCATTAAGAACAACTGACGTCGGCAGCGTTGACCGGACGAATGTACAGAATAAAAATCAGGAATCCAGCAGAAATCAATCCCAAGCAATATGTGTGGTAGTCAAATGTTCTACCCCAAAGCCACGGCAGGTCGCGACACTACTTTGGAAAGGGACTATATGCATGCGTATTGTCGGTGCAATGTCAACTGTGGCTGCAGTGTTGGCTATTTAATTCTATAAACTTTACATACGTACTCTTATGATACATGTGTCATGTGAGGTTAACGTCAATTGTGGTACCAAAGTTGGCTCCGGTTTTATAGCAGCCTAATAAACATTCAATTTTTATTCATATTGCCACGAGCATGGGATGGCATTGCGCTGTTCTACTGTGTGTATGTGCCACTGTAAAACTGACGAGAAGAGAAGGAAGTGGAGAAAACGAAGAAGTCGTGTTTTCCTGTCTACTTTCCTGTGGGCGTACAAGACACGCGATGTTTAGATGTGGCAGTCCATTCATGGTGAAAAGAAAAAATTCTGGTTGGAGATTTTAATTCCCACCACACCAGTTGGAGTTTTAGAACAGATCAATGTGGCCAACGATTGTGGGACTGGTCAATAGACAACAATTTATCGTGCCTCAACGCTAGAACTCCCACATTTGTCCGAGATCGATCCCGTTCTGCCATAGATTTGAGTTTTGTTAGCTCGACAATTTCTAGCCCTTCGTGGATAGCCCTGGACTGTGCCACCAATAGTGACCACCTGCCCATAATGTTTGAGATTAATTACCCCATAACACCATCATGTTCTCACGTCCGAGATTTTATAAATTATTCAAAATTTAAAAATGACCTAAAGGCAGCTTTAGCATCTCCCTCTGAAGACAGTGATGAAACTAAAGCTATGAAATTAAGCGCTGTAATTTAAAGAACATATAAAAAAGCAGAGTTTACTATTGAATCGGCCAAGAGGGTACCTTATAGTCCATGGTGGAATTCAGATTGCTCACGTGATCACAGACGACGAAAGGCAGCTTGGAAGCAGCTAATTCATAACCAGTCCCCCAGAAATTGGTCAGACTACAAATTCATTGCTGCTGGATTTAAACGCACGGTGGCCCAAGCTAAAGAAGAGTATGACAAGAGACATTTCGACTCTCTTTCCAAACCTAAAAGTAAAAAAGCGTTATTTCGTTATATGAGATCTCGAAAAATCCTATCGGCTCCAGTAAATACTGATTATGAAAATCTATCATCGGAAGAAATGACAAAATCTTTAGAGTCAATTGGTAAAGGCCTAGAAAGTAGATTCTCTTCGACTGTGCAGAACAACTGGCAAAAATCTACCATAGCGGCTAACTTTGAAAAAGTGACACTGTCCGAAGTGTCAAACGTGATTAGATATTTACCTTCGTCTGCTCCTGGTCCCGATGGAATTACAGTGCCTATGCTTAAAATTTTATACAAATTATCACCTGGTGACGTCCTAAATTTGATAAACTATTCTTTAAAAAACGCCTGGATACCGTATGACTGGAAAATAGCCAAGGTAATTCCTATACTAAAAAATCAAGGGTTAGGTTTTAACATAGAAAATATCAGACCCATCTCTCTAACGTCTCATATCATCAAGCTTATAGAGAGGGTCCTAAATGACAGGATAAATATCTGGATGGCAGACAAGTCAATATTAAAACCAAACCAAATCGGTTTTCGTAATGATTGTTCAATTTGGTGTGCTCACGCTGATTTAGAGAGTCGAATACGGCTTGCCCGTAAAAGAAGACATTACGCTGCTCTTGTCACACTTGACATAGCTAAAGCTTATGATAGCGTCGAGCACTCCATTTTACTGAATACACTACAGAGCTTAAATTTTCCACAATATATTATTGAGTGGGTAGCAGAATTTTTAAAATCAAGGGAATTTTATTGTGTTAAGAATGGCTGTTGTTCATCAAAATTCAAACAGAAACGCGGAGTTCCTCAAGGAGCAGTCCTATCTCCGGTATTATTCAATGTACTGATGAGCTCTATTCCAAATGACCAGGACGTCAATGTCTACATTTATGCAGACGATATCGCGTTTTTCGCAGCAGACTGTGATATTTACTCATTACATCAAAAATTGCAAAGGTATCTAAATACCATAGAAATTTGGCTGCAGTCGATTTCATTGTCGTTAAACATCAGTAAAAGTGCGCTCTTGGTGTTTCCCCTAGCAGATTCAATTTCAATTTCCGTATTATATCAGCAGGAACCCATTCCACAAGTGGATTCTATCAAGTATTTGGGCATGATATATAATGAAAGACTTAATTGGAGTCCACACATAGAATATATAGCAGCAAAGGCACAACGAGCGTTAGGCTTATTGCGTTGGCTGAGTAACCGGAAATATGGGTTACGTAGAGACACCTTGATAATGTTGTACAAAATGTACATGCGCCCAATATTGGAATTTGGGTGTATATTATTTTCGGGCGGCCCTGCTTATAAAACAAAACCTTTAGTTTTATTGGAGCGTGAAGCGCTGCGAATGTGTCTGGGTCTCCCAAAGTTTGTGGCCATTAATGTTATGTATCAAGAAGCACGCCTTCCAACTCTTCTTTGTCGATTTCACATCTTAACGGTGCAAACTTTTTTAAAATTTTACAGCTTACCAGCTAGAAGATCTGAATACGCCTTTATCAGAGACCCCGACTCCTTCTTTCTTGCCCATTGGCCACGATTTCATACACCCCAAATAATTTTTGTTCAAAAGAAACTGGACAGCATTAAGTTGGACATTAGAACGATAATTGAAACTAATGACTCACATAGTAATATTACGATAGAATATGATGAAATTTTCCCCCCGAAATCTAAGTTCCAATCTCTCCAATTTTTGAATAACAGGTTAAAAGATTACTTGGTTCATGCAGAAACAAAAAACATAATAGCCACAGATGCTTCTGTGAATAATCAAAAGACAGGCGTAGGAATTGCTTCCGATTTGCTTGGCTGGTCATTCTCAGTGAGGCTGCCAGATTTTACGCCTGTTTTTGAGGCTGAGCTCTTGGCTATTATTTTGGCGCTTCGAAAACTGCCTTCAACCGAAAATAGTGCAATCATAATAACAGATTCTCTTTCGGTATGTACAGCACTTACAGCTTCAGAACATTCACGAGCCCTCATGACTTTGCGCACATTAGTTCCGCCATATCTGAAACTTCTGAAATTATTGTGGGTACCAGGTCACTGCGGGATACAATTAAATGAATTGGCCGATTCTTTAGCCCGGGCTTCCCTCGATGGATCAATAATTTCGGTACTCCCAGAAGTATAATATATTGCAGCGATCAGATATAGAAAATTAGCAATTTGTACAGATATGATGGAAACGATAACGAAATGGACAGAATATCAACACCTTAAATTTCCATGGAAACCTAAGTGGAGTCAATCTAGAAAGTTTGAGGTTATTATTTCCAAATTTAGATGCCGTGTCCCCCCATTAAACTTATATTTACACAGAGCTGGTTTGGCGATATCACCCCTTTGCCCATTTTGCGAAGAAACAGAATCTATTGAACATTATTTTATATCATGCCGCAACTATTCAATAATTAGGAAAAGACTTCTGGTTACTCCATTTTCAACGATTGGTTTAAATTTAACTGCAGAAAATGTTCTAAATTTCGGTGCCTCTGTTTTGGGACATTGTCACAGAGAAATTTTTGATGCTGTGTGTAATTTCATCTTAGCAACTAAACGTATTCCAACATAAGGTCTAAGAAATACTGGAAAAATACTCGTGACATAATTATAAAATGTCATTAAAAGTAAGTCATAGACCCAAATTTGGTCGAGTCAGGTAAACTCAGCTGTCTGGTCGGCTCAAAATTGTAATTAATATAATTATCCTTCATAGGCTATATTACCTTTTGTAATTGATTGCTCTGTAGCTTCGCGTTTTTTTTCTACTTTAGTAATAGGGAGGTTAAAAAAAATTACTGTAATTATCATCCGTGGCTACAATAATTTTTCTTGGCCAATCCCCCAGAGTGGGTATGTGCCAGAATTAGTAGGCTCCAACCAACCAACTGTGTCGGTTCAGCTCGACGTCCTGGTGCCCCGACAGACAGAGGTTCTGTACCGTTCGTAATAACGTGACATTTCCAATCATTACAATATGATTCCGCAAGCCATATTCACATGTTGGTCATCCCCGGAGGAATACGCTAACGAAAGTTCCTTATGATATCCACATCGCCGCACAGTAAAGGCAACTTTGTTTCGATAATACTCACGTGTGTGCTCCAACGTGAGTGCTGGCACTATGTCAGACCATAAGTCACCCTTTAAACGCCAGTGTAGACTACGTGCCGGTAAGCGGACCATGCGCACACAACTACTCCATTTACAAAAAGAGAAACGCCAATCCACCTCGTAACGCTTGACTTAAAGGCAAAAACATGCAGCATAGCCAGTTACTCACTGACTGCTTCGTATGAATTCGTTTCCCACAAGGTATGGGATGTGCCAAATGTTTAAGTCCATGGGGACGGAGGTGTGAATTATCTCAATATATTTCAATCGATTCGCTGCGCAAAGCTAAAATTGTAATGCCTAATCGCTCTTGAAGGAACATTTTAGGCCATTAATGCCTTTGCGAAAACTGGCAGGAATTAAGTATTGCAAGAACCGAAACTATCAATTTACAGCTCTGTAGTTGGACGCTGAAAAACTGTAATAAACTTCAGTAAACTGCGCCTGGTAATACACATAAGATACGTTTATTAATTACATAGCACCTTTGAAACTTGCCACTAATTTGTGTGTTTCACTTTTGCAATAACTGTGGCATCAGTAAACATTCTGCACAGGAGAGGGTAAGAAGTACGGCAATGAGAGAGATGCTCAGAAAGGCAGAAAAGCGCACCATAAGCTCCGATTTATTGCCGCAAGACGAGGGAAAGCTCGCCCACCGCGCACACTCGATCGCCACACTTCGTTCTTTCTTTGGATTCGCCGACATTTATGCTCGCTTTATTGAAAAAAAAAACATCCTGCACATTCCATGCACGGTGGGAATCAGTGTCATACGAAGCAGTCAAAGAGGGACTACGCATGCCAAGTTATTTGACTTTTAGAAAAGCGTCAGGAGGTACATTAACGTCCTTTTGATGTCCCCTTGCATCCTTTTCGACTGAAGGCTAAAGGGCTGTTTTTAGTACGGCGAAAAGTCAAAATTCACGTTCTAGTGCGCACGTCTGCTTTACTGGACAGATTTAGTTGAGCGTCCGCAACAACGTACGTACGCAGCCTGCCATAGGAAATGGCTGGCAGGCTGCGTCCGTACGTTGTTGCGGACGCCCAACTAAATCTGTCTATTGATGAGAGGTTCACGCAAGGACGCGCTGACGCGCATATCACAAGCCGCATTCTTTGGCCTATTCTGGTGTGTCCACGAACGCTAGACTATTAGCTGCAGTGCAGTAGATATCTTATGTTTATTATATTGTTATACGAGAGAAAGCCAACGCTACGCAGCTATAGCCAGCAATACCCAATAGTAGTCAACAATAATCTATGCAAGTCAACAGAGACTACCACTGCCAAGCATTAAGAGGCGCAATAGAACGAATTTGGGCATGTTGGTCTAGCATAGTGAAACACACAGCGCAAGACTACCACGGGGACACAGGACGGGGACACAGCGCTGTTTGTTTCCTTCCTGTGTCCCCGTCGTAGTTTTGCGCTGTGTGTTTCATTAAGAGGCGCTAGCCTACACCATAAGGCAGTTGGTCACCAGTAGCCAAAATAAGCAAACATTAGCCAGCATATATCAACACCAGCACACAGTTAATCAACATCGGACAGTGCAGAGGCAACAATGGCGAGCAGTAGTCGACACTTACCGGCAGTTGGCCAACGTTGTCCTGTGCTAGCCAGGAATTTGCTAAAACTTGCAAAAACCATCGGACACTTAGCCAGTGCCAGCCCTCACTAGCCACCATTAGCCAATATTAGCATGCCCATCCCACCAATAGCCGACAGTGAGCCAACATTAGTCAACACTCAGCCGTCGCTAGCCAACACTAGGTAGAACTAGCCAGAATTAGCCAACAAACGCCACCACTTCACCAACTTTACCGGGGTAATCAACAGTAGTCAACGTTAGGGCACACTTGCCAACACTAGCAGGCACTTACTCCACATTATGCAGTGATAGCCAGCATTAAAAACCAGTTAACCGCAAATAGCTATATGCACAGTAGCTTGCCCAGGCCAGCAGAGGTATCTCCCGCTAGCCAGCATCAGCAAGCAATTCAGCAACATCAATCAGTCCCAGTCAACAGTTTGTCAAAACAAGGAAGCATGACAGGCTATTCGACAGTCGGCTAATCAATGTTGATTTTATGCGAGTAAATATGGCGCATGTCATGAGACATATGTGACGTCTAGAGGCCGGATTTTCAGGCGCTAAAAAAGTTCGTTTTAGGCGCCAAAAAATAGGCAGGCAAAACAATGTTTTGGGCTTCCAAAATCGTAAATATAGGCACAATAAATTTTCATATAAATGAAAATAATTTCTAACGAAGACGTGCGCGACCTCTATCTACGACAGGAAAATAAAAATGATATTGCTCAAGATGGCACAAAGGCGCCAACATTTGAACCTAGCGTGCTTTGTCCCGCACGGTTCGCACTCCCGGGTTCTGCAGAGTGAGTCATGTGTGCACGGTCGAATCAACACACTCCTGAGTGTCTTTCCGGCATGACTGAGAAGTACAGTGCAGGAGCAGACAGCCAGATTCCTAAAAGAACAGAAGGGAGGGATTCCTCCTATTGGCCGGGTCGAATTGCGTGGAGTGAATTTCTCCCCTGGCAGTGAACCACTGGCGTAGCCAGGGGGGGGGGGTTCAACTTTCCACCCTCCCCCGAAGCTTTTCAGTTTAGCGAGTGTGCATATACACGCACACATACGAATGCATGCACGAACATATATAAAGTATGGTTGTTCCCCCGTCCCCAACCCCTGCAAAAGATTTCTGGCTACGCTACTGCAGTGAACACCTTAAAAATAAATTTCAAACGAAAGAAGAGCTACATGCACATCACATTTTTCTTTCTTTTTTGGCCTTCACTCTCCTTTACTCTGACGTCTCTCCGCGGTTTCGCATTCCCCAACCGCTCGGGCCATGTCAGCGCGGCGGCGAGTGCACGCCGGCGTGTCCCGCTTCACTGCTACCAGCGGTTGTTGGTTGGTTGGCACCTAGAGGACTAGGGTTGGTCGAACTAGAGGATAGGTTGAACCCCATAGTTCCCAACAGTCAATCTTACGCAGTAACATGAATAACGGTCTCAAACAGAACCCGGGAGCGAAGCTTGAGGCTAAATAGCGTTCATATAAGCGCCAATTTTGAAAATAGGCATTTATAGGCATTTGTAAACATTTAGGCACGAACGCCAAAAATAGGCATTTATAGGCACTAGAAACACACTATAACAGCCCTTCTTGACCTCTAATTCAAGCTCATATACCAAAATGGCGTGATAGGAGCGCAAGGAACAAAATAAGCATTTGCCTAAACTCCGGTCTCTAGTGATGTCGTTTACACTGTGTCGATTATAACATATTGATTTATTCCAGGTAAATGAGTAACAGCAATGATATCTGTAATTTATGTCATTGATGCCATGTCATTAATGTGATGACACGTTGTTCATTACGGCATGCTTGTGATAAATGCATCGAGATTCTTGTACATACGAAGTGCTCTATCCTCGTGTTCGTGAGTACTGAGTCGCTTCCTTCCACTGAACGTGCACATGTATACTCAATAAGTGCCATTTCAGAGCGGCATTCCGTGTTCCAGAGCATATCAGGAACACTCCTTGTTCAAGTATTGTCCCTTCTAGAGTCCGTCGGATTCAGATTTTTTGTGTTTGCTTTTATCAAATCAGTATTCACTTGTGCTTTTCATCCTTGTTCGATCTATCAGACAAGTATGTAGGGTCCTAAATGCTCTATAAACTGCGTTTCAAGATTTTTGGACGTGCACGTCAGAAATGCCGACTAATCGTGTAATCGAGGAAAGAAACGTCTCTTAATAGCGAATCATCGATTAATGACCAAACCAGTGAACGAGTAATCGTTAATTGATAAAAAACTAATCGAACATCTATAACTGAAACAGATGCTTGCCGAGGAATGCCTTCGCAATTAAAAGTCATAAATAGTTATGCGATTCACCGAAAGCTGTATGTTACTGCAGCAAATTCGTCTTCTTGATAGGCTTCAGCAGATGCCTTTCGCAAAAATGTGGTGCATACTTTCAGTGCATTGTGATGGGTTTCTAGACATTATGCACCTTTCTCGAGAGCACACTATTCGCAAATTCCTTGCGAAGTATATTCTTGCAAGTACCACTCCAACCTCTTCAGTCGCTATATTTTCAAGCTCTTTCAGCAGTTAATTAGATGTCAATCAAATGGCGCAGTGCCCCTCTGGTAAATGTATGTTTATGCTTTACCTGACGGTAAATGCATTAATCCATGTTGGCCTCGAGTGAAAGCTTGCTTTTCATACATCTCCATAGCAAACTTTGGGCGTTTCTACAGTGAACTGCAAACAGTCAAAATGTAGGCCAGGGAATTGAAAAAAATCTTTCGTTTCGTCCATCTATACCAACCTGAGCAATTTTTGTGTCTGTGACTTATCAGCATACGTGAGCTACGCTCCATAAAAACAACTATCACGTTCTTCTCTGTTTACATTAATGTGAATAATAGTAGTAGTGTCACAGCAAAGTGTGCTTATGAAATGCTTCGTTGTAAATGCTTATAATCTGTCCCATATTTTTTTGAAACCCTTACATGATACGTTGTATCTTTTCTGAATGCACTGAGATGACTTGCATGAGAAACACAACATTAACTACAGACGAAGAAACAATTTTTCTTTGAGCTCCACAGCAGGGCAGTATCGCGATAGCGTTTCAGAGCTATCTTTGAGTATCTGTATTTTTGTATCGAGATACACTTGAAAAATGTAATTGTAACTCAGTAGTGAAATACTTTTACGATGTGTCGTCTGTATCGCGATACTGTGCAGGACACGGGTATCTCGTTACAGTTTTTGGTCGGAAATGAGTCGAGGCGTGTTTTCAAAGGGGAAATGGCGTTTTTTTTTTCGTTATCGCGATACTATTCAAGACACGGGTATCTCGTTACATTTTTTGTCTGAAATGAGTTGAGGCGTGTTTCCAAGACGGAATGGCGATTGTTTTGTTTGTTTTTGTGCCAACTCAAGCAAAGGCTCGCCGCCGACAGAAAGGGCGGCGATGGTTTCCCCTCAAGTACAGAATGGCCCATGTGGTAAAGCGCACGACGCCACGGACGGCAGAATCGCGGAGGCACTGTTGTCGGCCTCTGCCGACTAAAGTCGCTGTCTCTCAAGGCCAGTGCGACACGCCAATTTTTTTTCGGGTGGCCAGCCATTACTTCGTGACCTCCCGCGCGGATACCGCCTTGGAGCAAAGGCATTGCAATGCTTCGCGTGCGTTCAGTTCTCAAAGCGGCGGCACTTCCAAAAGCAGTTAGTGTAGTCGCGGCGGAAGTGACAATAGAAGATGACTATCTTTGTCGCGCATTCAGCCACTTTTCCAGCGTGTCATGGTGCGTTCCTAATTGATTACAAGTGTGAAACTGTCTATTGTGGTACCAGGCTCCCCCACCGCCGGAGCGGACTTCGCCTGTTCCGGCTTGCTGGAATGGGTGCTGATAGTATCGGTGGTGGTGACAGCTTTATTGAAGAGTGACCGTTGCGGCCCAGGTGACGAGTGCTTGCTGTAGTTTCTGATGGGGCGCTCTCAGCAGCTGTCCCTGTTTCCATGTCTGTTTAGAAAGCTGGTAGGAGCGACTTGGAAGGGCTTAAGCCCTCTCACCCCCAATGAACATGATTTTCGGAAGCCAATGTTCGAATTGTGCAGTTTGACGTATTAGGGTTCCATTGCTCCAGGTAATTATGGCCGGCATATAAGGGCAGCGGAATCCTCAGTCATCAGACCCGGCGCAGACCGGACCAGACGGTTGAGGATTCCGAAGATGGGGGCCGACTTCGGCTTCTGAACGGCCAGGACAACCCGCGTGATGGCGGAAATGTGTCGGTATCTAGATTACCAGAGAAGAGACATCGCCACGCTGCAGGGCTATCCGGCTATGAAGGTGGTATTTATTCTCTAACACGAATTTGTGCTCGTCTGCAGCGGTAGAGAGACTTTTCTTCTTTCACAAGTATTGTGCTGAGGCCCAACGGACGCTGTCTAGAAGACAGCCGATGATCACACAGCAACCTTCTCAGCAAAGCAGATCTTATGTTCAAAGTAGATGTATACTTTTTCTAATTCACTGGTGTTCATTAGTGATTCGAGTGATTTGCTTAAACTGTGCTATTTCTAGCATAGCTCATTTTGTTGTCACCAAGTATGTTGATTTCGGTGTCCAATGCTTGTTACTGTTGCCGTGAAATAGTGTACTTTTTTATTGCAATAGATACGTGTTTTATAACATTACTAATTATGTACTTTGTAATCCCCCCCTTCTCTGTAATGTCTTAATGGCGCTCAGGGTACCGTAATACATAAATAAACTGAGAGTATGAATGCGCTGCAACTTTATTTGCAACAATATGCTGCATTTATAAATCTCTTTGGGGAGTATGAGCATCCTTGACAAAAAAACATGGCTGATCCCTCCGTCATAGGAATCGGTATAACACGAAAGTGAAACGTGTCTTCACAGAAGTTGTCCTTATCGTGTAGTGATATATGAGAGCTTCTACAATGTCTACTGTTGTTTGGCAGCTATAGCACCGTTTAACGCCGATGCACCCATGTTGACGCCTAGTGGCCCGTCTCCATCACGACGACTAACGCCCATGATCATAATTAAACCGTTGTGGTAGCTGACGTTGTGAGCATATATTTGGAATCAGCGAATCGTGAATCATGCGTAAAGATGACATCAACAAGCTCATAATCAACACTGGTACCCGATATGCACTTCTTCAAAACGCCGTCAATTAAGGAGAGAAGCGGCACGGTGTGCGTTTCTAGTAATGGGTGACCGACACTTGTGTTCATGCTTACACACTGCGCTTCAGCAACACGGGAGGCAGAGGTTCGTAGCTTGAGCCTCAAACGCGTGCGTCCCGCTGGCCTCTGTCTCGCTCCACCAAGGCACGACATTCGCCCGTCGAAATAGTGTCCTTTTTGCAACGCGTATTGCAGCAATTTTGTTAGTCGGTGCTCTCGCAATCGAAGTACGAGTAGTCGGCGGCGGAGAAATCCCGTTGGTGCATGTGGAAGCTGCGCTACTCCGATGAGCCGCGGCACGCTAACACGAAGCGAAATGCAAAATAATGTAACTGCGTCTAGGTTCCCTTGGCGACGCCAACGTGGCCAGTGTCCCTCGCTGGTATCGAGACGCTTTAATCATGGCCTCCGATATCGCACGCAATCTCGGAGTAAGCGCTAGTTAGTGTCGATCGTGACGCATTACTTCTTTTCACATCTCACCGACAGCGGCACCGCCCCGCTCCGCCCCGCCTACTGACACCGCCAAGAGAGAGCACCGTGCGAAAGGATGTGTGAAAGATATAAGGCGCTTTCGTGGAGTGTCCGTCATCTGCGAAGTTGTCTTAGGTCAATAAAGAAAAAAAATAGGTTGGCTTAGGTGGTTGAGCGTCGGGCGCTTACCGTCGCGGCCGCAAGGTCGTGGGTTCGATTCCCAGCGGCAGATGTTTTTCTTAGTTTTTTTTCTTTCTCACCCGTTGGCGTCCATTTTATCAGCGTCATAACCGTGACGGAAGTACTTGGTGGACCCCGGCATAAAACACTTTCGTGTTAAAAAAGCATTCCAATATCTGTATTCCGGAATACTTTTTCGTGTTATTGCGAAAGTGTACCCGAAATATCCCATTACGTTAACGGCAAATATATCTCAGTACTTGTATTTTGGGCTTCCAGTCCATGAATTTCAATATCTGTATACCGGAATACTTTTCCGAGTATCTCTGCCCAGCCCTGCTCCACAGTTACTGAAAATAACATTTTATTTCAGCAACTATTCTTGCATCAGGGCAGCCAAAGTCTGCAGCATGGGCAGCGGCAGACTGGTACTGCATGCGACTTCTTCCTTTGTCAGTAGTAAGTACTCTCAAGAACTTCAACATCCAGTATGTTTTTGTTACGTACCTCCAGCAGTACAGCAGTACAGTATGGTGATGTGAACAATGGTGTGTGAAGTTCACGCATAGTTGACAGCTTTAGGCAAGCGAAACATGCGTATATTTTTTTAGAACAAGTAGAAATCCATGTAACAGCTCTGGATCGAAACCTCTTTACTGGCAATGACTTTTGTATACCATGAGTGTTTCTCAAACATTTGGGGCAAATAAATCTATTGGGCGCAGAACTGAATATATATATATATATATATATATATATATATATATATATATATATATATATATATATATATATATATATATATATTGTAGCGAAGCCTTTGAGAGGAGTAATGAGTTGCGCTCTGTATAGTCTCCTAGTGGGTCGTCCTCTTTGGCTCTTCGCTGGGCCATCGTCGCTGTTGACCATCTAACGCGATACGCCGAAACTGCCGCCCTCCCAGCGGCTAAAGCACGCGATGTTGCGTCCTTCCTGCTACACCGATTCATGCTGCGTCACGGTCCACCCCAGGAGCTTCTCAGCGATCGAGGCCGTGTCTTTTTGTCGGAAGTCGTCGAAGCCATTCTGAAAGAGTGCCATGCTGTTCACCGCAAAACTACTGCTTACCACCCGCAGACGAATGGCCTAACCGAACGCTTTAACCGCACGCTCGGCGACATGCTCTCAATGTACGTCGCCGCCGATCACACATTCTGCCCGTCATCACCTACGCCTATAATACCGCCCCTCAAAGCACAACTGGTTTTTCACCCTTCTTCTTATTGTGCGGAAGGCACTCGTGGCACACCATCGACACGATACTCCCATACAAGCCGGGTTCAACTGAGTGTACGTCGATTTCTGACACAGCCAGGCTTGCGGAAGAGTGTCGCGAGCTTGCCAAGACATTTACAACGCAGGAACAAGAGCGGCAGAAGAGCATTCGCGGTGGAAACACCACTTCTGAGTCGACGTTTCTCCCTGGAGCGCTCGTATCCCTTCCAAAAATGGATTTAGACAGTCTATAGAGTGTCTGTAGACTTCTTGTAGTCGAGTTCGCCTTTATGTAGATTTAGTATTTTGCCTAAAGAAAATCTTTTGACAATCTATAGACAAAAGTTTATAAATGCGTGTCATTTTTTGTCTAATTGCGTTCTATAGATTGTCTATAAACAAAAGTTTTAAAAAGCGTATGGTTCTTTTTTTTCTATTGTTAGTCTATATACAATCTATAGACAAAAGTTAAGTTGATGAAGTTTGTGTTTTGTCTAATCCCAGTGTATAGATTGTTTATATACAAAGGTTGATAAATTGGTGTTATTTCCTATTGTCAAATCTCAGTCTATAGACTGTCTAAAGACAAAAGCTAAAGTGGAGTTATTTAATTTTTTGCTGAAAATAAGGTTTTTCATTGAAATTTTATCAGACGTGTGTACTTTATGCAATTTTGCTACCTTTTTGTTTATATAACATCTAAGCATGCACTCCTTATTGCCCCATTGGGCCCTAGCTGTAAGGTATGTTAAAAAAGAACTAAGGGGGCTCATTAATTAATTGAACCACAATGTGAAATTGAGCAGGAATGCGTTTTTGTATATCTCATTAACACATTCTGGCGCACATGGCACATATATATTTCCCCTCGTAACTCGCATGCTCACATTAGAACTAAAGATGTTTCCAGTAAGTATGTCGCACTCTATGGCTCACCGACTGGATGTACTGCAAGGACTGTGTGTTTCTTTCCGCCTTCGTTGCTACAATGCAAAGGGCAATGTATTTCGTGGAACACTGGAAATCGCAGCTTTGAAGCGGGACGATGGGCAAACAGTGAACAGAGTACAACAGCTCTTTTTCAAGACACAAATAGCAGGGCCCACTGCAGTGCTTTCATTTTTGTTACTATTCAATATACAGTATTTCGCCATTCTTTTCATATACGAAGCACTGTGCCCAGAAACCAATTTTGTTAAAAATATTTTGCGAATTAGCTGTGGCCCTTTCGCTAGCTCATTATATTTGTTCATTTTCACGACATTTTCAGAAGGTAATATGTTAATTAAGATGTTCTTCAACAAATATGCATTTTTCTGTTTTCATTACGACGACGTGCAATGTAATATTAAATCGTGTTTCAGTAAGCGATTTCAAATTGATAATGTGTGTATGCACTTGCTTACATCTCCCGCTTAGAATATATTAATTTAAATTAACAGGGAACATCAATAAGAAAGAACTTGCAACTGAATCGCCCTAAGGGCGAGGCATCCATGGTGACACTGGCTCGGTGCAAATTTCAAAGAGATATCACTCGGCACTGCGGACACTTGCTGTCAAAGGCTCAAGTTTTCCACATGCTTGTGATCATACACACAGACACGGCCGTGAGGGCAACAGCTGTTACAGATAGTAGTAAAAACGGACCGTTCGTTACATATCCTGTACACGAATGGTCCACGAACGGTATGTTTAAACAGCAAGCACTGGAAATACAATTGAAGAATCGCTCAGAAGCGGCCTCCCCACTAAGAAGGTGCTTTTTCGTTCAGGCACTGCCGTGAAGGCCAAACCCCATATACGCGAAAATGCACGCGACAGCGACGAGCGACGCGACGTAGATCGTCTTCGCGCAAGCGGTCGCTTCGATGGGCAAACCCCATTCACGCGACGCCCTCGGCGAGCGATCTCCACTGTTGCTGGCATGAGGGCGTTCACTCGTACCAAAAGTGGCCCGTTCTCAGCGGTATGCAATGTCAAATACGATGTTTTGTTGCATAATGGTACATAAAATGTTTATCATTGTCTTGCAGCATATTTTTCGATCCCATCACTGCTGCTACGTGCTGCCAAGCCGCGTCACAGACGGCGCGGGTCCCAGCGTTCGCGTTCAACAACGTCAACATTGCGCTCGTCGCCGTTGGTCATGTTGATGAACGTTGTTGTTGATGTGCGTCGATAAGAAAGTGGCGGCAATCAGCAATACGTCACTGATGCATCTTATTCCGGTGTTTGGCTATTGGCTGCTTGAGCACAGCACTTCCGGGCGACGAGCGACGATGCGGATTCCAAATCTGAAAAACCGAGCGATCGCGCGAAATTGACCACGCAACACGTCGCGCGAACGGCTCGTTTCGTCGCTCATAGCATCGCTCGTCGCTCGTCGCGTGAATTTTTGCGCATATGGGGTTTCGCCTTGAATCGTGAAGGCGCGCGAGCGAACACGATAAGGAAGGGGAGAAAAGCGAGAACCGGTGCGGCAAACGAACGGAAGAGGGCGCGCAGCTGCAACTCAGTTTCAAATCGCTCGCTGAGCGAGAGCCAATCAGTTCAAACTAGGGGGCGCGCAGGCGCACTGGCGCACTGACGTTTAAGCCGTTCAGGCAGTTGACGCATTTGAGGGTCGCTTGTAAAAGAAGTTCTTGCAGCGCAGTGTGTAATACCGAAATAAGTTTGTTGCGCGCATGTATTTTTACCACGTTGATTAATATTACGTGCCGCTGTCGTCGCTGGAAGTCGTGGAATGGACACGTACTTACACCGCGTGTCGGGACGGACGCATCGTTGTTTGACATGGAATCGTTGACGGCCATGTGTTGTCGTAGCCCCAACGAGCGCGAAGCTTTGAACAAGATCACAAGCGCGCGCCTTTTGACGAGACTGTCGCCACAGCGAATATCGCTCTTCGGTGAGTTCAAGAACGTTGCCAAATCGCGTGACTGTGCATGACGACTTTGTGTAGGTAAGATTGCCCGAGCGGCGAGCTGCCATAATAGAGATGGTGTGCAAGAGGAAGTGTTTGATACGAAAGTATGCCTTGTACTAGTGTCTCTGCCTTCTGTGGTGTTCGTTATACGCTTCCGCGGAGCCGTTGCCGTGTGCGTCGATTAGAGCTAAAAACAGCCTGAAGAATACGCGTTGCATTGCGCGATGCTATGCTTGTGTTATGCAGGCCTTGTGTTGTTTCGCCCTTCTTCCTTGACTGTATGCAATGCGGCATCCTTGCATGAAATGACGTGCACATGCCTTGTCACTATAAAATTGAGTCTGCTTTTAAACATTACTGGTCGCCCCGTACCCTTTCTGTGGTGGAAATGCAACAGACGTTATCGTTCAATAAGCATAGTTACCCGCCACGGTGGTCTAAATATATAGTTGTTAAGGTGCTCGACTGCTGACCCACAGGTCGCGGAGATCGAATCCCGGCCGCGGCGGTCGCTTTGCTTGAGGGCTCGCGAAGTGCTTGAGGCCCGTGTTCTTAGATTTAGGTGCACGTATAAAGAACCCCGGGTGGTCAAAATTTCTGGAGCCCTCCACTACGGCGTCGCTCATAATCGTGGTTTTTGGATGTTAAACCCCATCAATTATTGTTATAAGCATGGTTATAGTTAACTAACGTGCAAATCAACTTTATAAAAGTAGACGGGTGTGCAGATAGAGAGACACATGTACACACACGGCGCGGTCATGCATACGCCATGCTGCTCAGAGGCTATGTGTTTGTAGCTGCGTCGCCGTCTACGGTGCCGCGCTCGTTTTTGCAAAGAATGTACGTAATTGTTCTATATTAAATATTTTAGTCTGTCTGTCGCAGGATCGTAGCTCTTGGGTGTGTACAGACACAACCAAATCAATCGATTAGCCAAGGGAAAGCATAGCGGACTTTAATTGTTGGCTTTAACTGTAGTGTAGTAATAATGGCCTAAATTGAAATGGAATAAAGTGAACGGAAAATCGCCCTTTGCGTTGATGGTATCTAAACGCCCGATGCTCAGCCGATTGAGCTACGACGGAAAGCGCTTCGCCGTACGCTTTGCTGGGCATTTATGTATGTGTAGTCCCTTGGAGTGTTAGCCAGTGCCACTCGTACTCAAGGCGGTGAGTGTGGAACACTCTTCTTTGCCAGAGTTTGTCACGTGGCACGCGATCTTTCCATGAGGCGGCAGCTGACCGATAAAACGTCGCATGCGAACTTGAGGCATAAGTCAGCCGGGGCAAGGACTTCGCGGTGAATGAAAGAAAAAAAGGGGATTTTTGGAGGGCCTCGTTTCTTTTTTATACACAACCAAAACGATCGAAAAGATCCCCTTCTTTCGTAGATTCAGCGAGGGCGTCGCCCCGGTAGACTTAAAGCATCAAGTTAGCATGCGAGGGTTTATTGGTCAGCTGTATGTGGTGCTAAGACCCCGCCGCGGTGGTCTAGTGGTTATGGCGCTCGACTGCTGATCCGAAGGTCGCGGGATCGAATCTCGGCCGCGGCGGCTGCATTTTCGATGGAGGCGAAAATGTTTGAGGCCCGTGTACTTAGATTTAGGTGCACGTTAAAGAATCCCAGGTGGTCCAAATTTCCGGAGCCCTCCAGTACGGCGTCTCTCATAATCATATCGTGGTTTTGGGACGTTAAACCCCAGATATTATTATTATTACGTGGTGCTAAGATCAAGTGCCACGTGATGCCCTCTGTCAAAAATGAATGTTCCAAACTCGCCACCTGGGCTACGTGCGGTGCTGGCTGAGACTCCTAGGGATAACAAATACATAAGTACCCAACGAAGTAAACGGGGAAGCGCCAGACGTGTAACTAGAAGGTTGTGGATTCAGATCCCACCGACGGAAAGGGTGAGTTTTCGTCCACTGTAATCAATTTCAACGTACGCCATTATTACTACACTACAATTAAAGGGACACTAAAGAGAAACAATGAATCGGTTTAGATCGATAAATTGGGCTCTGAGAACTCTAATGTCGTTAATTTCGCCACCATAGGTTTATTAATAGAGGAGAAAACCAACGTCAAAGTTTCATTTTTAAATTTCGCGCCGAAATCTTCCCGCGTGACGTCACTGATTTCAAAGTGTATTTATCTTATTTTGGCGCCATTTGCTCAATAAAATTACCCCAAACTTGGTATGTCAAGTCTCTGGCCCCCTCAGAGGACAATGTACTTCATTTTTACCGATTAGGAACTACGTAGTCCCTAGTAGGCGCCGTCAAAACATGTAACGTCACGGCGAATGGTGTGGAAACTTCAAGGTGGCGTCGCCACCCACATTTTGTTTTTGCGTATTTTCGTGCTTACTAAGCATCTTCTCGCAGCAAGCGTGGTGGTTTTGGTATCGTGAAAGAGTAATTTACTAATATGAGAAAAATCGTTTTGCTCTTCAGTGCCCCTTTAAAGACGACAATTAATGTCCGCTATGCTTTCCCTGGCTTAATTGTCTGTTCGATTAATTTGGTTGTGTCTAACAAAGAAACGAGGCCCTCGAAAAAATTCCCATTCGCTCGTTCATTAGGTTTGTACACGAGGCTCACTGTAAGGCAATTCATTTGTCTGAAACACGTTTTGAACTGGTAGTAACAGTAAGTACACACATACAACTACAAACTTAATTCATTCGAAGTAGCACACCACGTATATGTAAATTATCGTTGGTGGATGTGAGCTTCAGTTCAATTAAACTTGTTAAGCGAGTGCATGCTCTCCTTGTTGCTGTATCTGTGTGAGAAAAATTGGGGCAAATATTGGTCCTGCCACTCCATATTTTCTTTGTTTGATGAACCATAAATTGTCTGTCTAGTAAAAGTTCTATTAACGGAGAAGTAGCTTCGTTACATTGTATGCAAAAATGGGTCTGCATTTGTTTTTCGCGCATGCTTTGTCGTAAGTTTTTATATTTTTGTATCTTTTTCTGATTAAAGCTCTGTTGTAAGTCAGCGCTTGTGCTTGTCATTCTTTTCTGTGTGCTTTGCCTCGTTTTCTTTTCCAGAATTTATTGGGATAAATTTATACATCACTAATCTACAGGAACTGCCTCTAGGCAATCTGTAGACCACAGTATATTTGTGAGGTAATAAGTCCGTAGACACTCTATATACTGGGTCATAGGAATAGCCTATGGATAATCTACAGACATTTGTCTGTGGATATTTTATAGACAAAAGTAAACCAAAGTAGATTTATATGAGCCTATAGACTTTTGTTTATAGACATTCTGCAGACATCGGTTTAAACGCATGAATTTTTATTAATCTACAGACCTTCTATAGCCAATCTATAGACTTAGACTTTCTTGTAGACTGGTCTATAAAAACGAGTGTGGCCACTATTCCATAGACTGTCTATAGACCAGTCTAAAGAACTCAGCTATAGAACGTCAATTGATTTTATAGACAGATGTCTACAAACTTTATATGGACTATCTAAACATATTTTTGTAAGGGATGGCTCTCGGTCCCTACCACTGCAACTGGCCTCTCTACAATACTACTCCCGAAATAGGAAGGCCCCTACCGTGTCGTCGAGCGCACATCCGCAGTCAACTACGTGATCGAACCCATCGAACCATCTTCGGACATGCGCCGTCGAGGGCGCGACATAGTCAACGTGGAGCGCCTCAAGGCTTACTATGACCCACTCATAGTGACGAGCTGTTAGGTCGCCGGACGGTTCCCTTTTCGTACCAGGGGTAATTGTAGCGAAGCCTTTGAGAGGAGTGATAGGTTGCTCTCTGTATAGCCTTCTAGTGGGTTGTCCTCTTTGGCTCTTCGCGCTCTGAGTCCGTGTTTTTGCCTTGACTGTCGCCATTGCAGATCGTCGCCGACTACCGTCAAATAAACACTTCAACAATATAAGTATTTTAAGAGTATATGCGCCTTCATAAAAAACAACTTTATTGTCGACGTTTCGATCGGAGGCCGATCTTCATCAAGATGAAGATCGGTCTCCGATCGAACCGTCGACAATAAAGTTGTTTATTATGAAGGCGCATATACTCTTAAAATACTTAGAACCTTGCGGAGACCGAAGATACTCTTCCGCATTTGGGCCTTATATATATATATATATATATATATATATATATATATATATATATATATATATATCGCTTGTACAAATGTGAAACCCACATGTGTTTTTCCTATGTACCCACTCTTGCAACAGCAACTACTTCATTGAAGTTTCCTCTATTATGAAAAATTCACAGCAGAGGCAAGCTTGCTTCAAGCTTGCTTTCTTTTTGTTCCAGACCTCTGCAGTGACTCCGTGCATGTTTCCCTGCCTGTGGACATCAAGCAACGCTCCAGGGCAAATAATACTTTTGCACACAGAAGTAGATGGCACTCCTTGTAAGGTAAATTATTGATTAAAGTAAACCTATAAAACGACCGTTATGGGCTCCTGCAACGAATATTTCCCCGAGGGTCTTACATTACAAAGACTTCCTTGTATTGTCTGCACATGTATGAAGAAACAACTTTGAAGGTTAAGGCAGGCGCAGAACAGTTATTAATCTTACAAATTCAAAATAAACGCAGGCGACAGAAATTCACCTACGCTTTCGTATTTCGCTCAATTAGCGACTTGACATGCTGAATGTAATTGAAACGCCGCGTTCGAAGTGCGGCCTTGTGAAAGTATTTTATTATCACTATTTGAGTAGTAGTGGCACCAATATAGTTAAACCGTGGTACGTCAGCTTTTTGGTACTGTGAATATCCGTTAGAGACGCATATTGCGCCGCATGCATTAACGGCTCAATATTAAAATGGCTGTTGGCAGTAATGCTGGTATTTTTATATATCAGTATAGCCTAACCAGTTATTGGTCTTGTGTGTCCTGTTAACTTTCATTAGCGGCTTGTTGCACCATTCTTAATTGTTCATTATGATGATTATGATGAAATATGGTGGCACGCTTTTATTGGGTAGACAGTTCTAAGCTGCCAACTCGTTCAGCAGCTTACGGGTGTTGCGCCTAGTGCAGCTCTACGCTTATATCATGCAATATCCCATCTGTTAACAATGCTACTCGCCCGCAATGACACCTACATAAAGTGTTTTCTAAAGCAGTTTCAATAACTGGTGTGCCTTTGTGGTAGAATCAATGACTGCCACGAAGAATGCATGGTTAGATTTCGACTCGATTCCTGATTTCCTCTTTGCATCCATCAGGATTTCGCGCCCGCGGAAAACGCCGCCGAAGCCGACGGCGCATTATTGGCGACACGAGCTTTATGTTGCACGACGGAATCGTCCAGCAATCCAAGACTTCATGGGCATATACAGCACTATTGCTAAAGAACGGCGACGGAAATTTGTGCTGCTGTGTCCATTACCTTCGCCTGAACGAAGTCACAAGGCAATATATTTTTGGCGGTGGACCGCCAGATCGCCTACAGGCAAGAGGTAGACTGAGAGAAGCCTGCTTTTGTAACGGCCGGCGCGATTTCAAGGTCATGCTGTTCGGCATTTGCCTAGCCCCAGGGACATTCCAACGGGTGTGAACACGTTACTGACTGGCTTGAAGTGGTCGACCTCTCTACCTGGATCATGTCTTCACGCTCGCACCAAACTTTCAAGAAACACCTCCGACGTCTTGCAGCAATACTTCAGGCAATCAAGTCATTTGTGTTCCCGCTGAAGGAAGAAACAAGCTGCTTCGCTTAGGAAGAGCTACTGCTCCTAGGGAACGTCATCAACAAGTCTGTGTCCATATGCACAGAAGATAGCTGCCATCGCAGATTCCCTCCGCTAACAGACAAGAAAGCAGTAGTCAGATTTTTCCGTATGTGTGCTTATTGGAGACACTTTGTGACAGACTTCGTTTGCATCACCGCGCCATTACCATATTTCAATAAATCAGGCGCTGAGGTGAAGTGAAAAGCGCCAGATGTAGAGGCATTTCAAGAAATTTAATGGCACCTTCAGTTATTGGCAACACTCGCGCACATTTAAAAATCCACATTGATGCCAGAAGTGTAGTACTCGGCGCCGTGGTTGTGCAGCGAAAAGACGGACGAGAAAGCGTAATCGCTTACGCTAGTCGGCCGCTATCGAACGCTCAATCACGGTATTTGAAAAGGAGTACGAGTTCAATATACGGGCTACGACAATTTCGCCGCCACCCATACGGCGTTGAGTGTCGGTCACTGCATTGAAATATCATTTAGGCCATCTCTCAAAATAGGTCTCAGATTCTAGAAAATTTAAATCACTGCGGTATACAAATCTACGCAAAACACTAGTATTCAGCTTCCATGGATCCCCCCCCCCTTCCGTCGCAAGGAGGCCTGATGACGTAGCTGACATGAAACGCTAAGAGCACACTACCTCGCGGCACAGCATAAACGAATCCGGAAGACAGAAGACTGGTCGAATACTTGGAAGGCAAGACCGGCGATGTCCCTAAGGTATTTCGACGTGGGCCTCATTAGTTTTTCTTGAAATAAGGCATCCTAGAAAAGTAGAACGCGTTGTGCTTTCAGTGCTGCATTGAGAGGTACTGGAAGCGTTCCATGGCGATCCTACCACTGGGAATCCTGCGCTCTTCCGTGCGCTTGCAAGCATACACATGAAGCATTACTGGCTGTGTCTGACCACCGGCGTCGCTGATTACGTGACGCCAGCGCCGACAGACACCTGTATGAAGGCCAGTAGGATATCTAAAATCAGGAATGTCTAAGGCAACCGCAACAGCAAATCCTTGTGTCTTTATGGGGCCCCTTTCGAGCCGTCTACACCCGGAAAGAAGTTGTAGCGCCTCAGAATGCGGCGCTCGTCAAGGAAGAAGAAGTTGGCATTCGGCCGCGCGGCGGGTGCAGCGCGATAATAAAAAATCAGTTCGAAAACTGAACGCTGTCAGGGCTGTATCTTTCTCGTGTTAGCTCCGACAGTTAATGGTGACCCGGACGTGATTCGAACACGCAACCTTCTGATTCCTGTAGAACCCGCCGACATTTCGAAGACGGCCATCACCACCCCATTCGGTCTGTTTGAATATGTGAAGACGTCTTTTGGATTGCGCAACTCTGCACAGACCTTTCAGCGCACTGTGAATGAGGTCTCGCGAGGTCTCGATTTCGTATTTGCCTACCTTGATGACCTCCTTGTAGCAAGCTCATCCGGCCCGGAGCATGAAGCCCATCTGCGCACCCTGTTCCACCGCCTGGATGATTACGGCCTCGTAATTATTCCCAATAAGTGTCTCTTCGGCGTTGCTACAATAGAGTTCCTAGGCCACCTTGTCACTCCACAGGGTATCCAACCACTCGCCAGCAAAGTGAAGGCTATTCAAGACTTTCCACCCCCGACTTCACTGAAGAGACTCCGAGAATTTCTGGGCCTACTAAACTTCCATCAGCGCTTTCTTCCAAAGTGTGCCATATTCCTAAAGCCCTTGACCGACCTATTGGCTAAAAATAAAGACCCGGCTGCGCCACTGGAGTGGACCGAGGACGCTGCATCTGCCTTCGGCACTGCCAAGAAGGCTCTGGCAGACGCCACCATGCTCATACATCCCGTCCCTGATACCCCAATTCGTCTCATCACCGATGCATCAAGCGTGGCAGTTGGCGCCGTTCTCGAGCAGCACGTATCCGGTTGGCAGCCACTTGGTTTTTTCTCGCAAAAACTGAAGCCACCGGAAGCAAAATACAGTACATTTGCCCGAGAACTCCTCTCGGTATACCTCGCCATCAAACATTTTCGCCATTTATTGGAGGGCCGCGACTTTTACGTCGTTACATACCACAAGCCCCTGACGTTTGCCTTCCATCGCAATCACAGCGATTACACTGCACGGGAGATCGTCAACTACGCTTTATTTCCGAGTTCACTGTGGATCTCAGACACGTCCATGGGCCAGGAAAATGCTGCTGCTGATGCACTATTTCGCATCGATGCCTTGTCGACCCAGCCACCACTAGACATGGAAGAGCTAGCAGCTGCCCAAAGCAACGATCCTGAGCTGCATCGTCTTCGCTCTTCATCCACATCTCTATCGTTCACGGAGTGCCCGCTTCCATTTTCTACCTCATTAATAACGTGCGAAACGTCTACGGGTGTCCCTCAGCCCTTCGTGCCTTCAGCTTTTCGTCGTGCAATTTTTTATCAATTGCACAACATGAGCCATCCTGGTATTCGTGCGACCCAGAAGCTAGTTATATCTCGTTTCCTTTGGCCAAGCATCAATGCTGATGTCCGACGCTGGGCGCGAACCTGCCTTGAGTGCCAGCGGGTTAAAGTTCACCGTCACACTGTCACGGCAACATCCCCCTTTCGGCCTCCAGACGCAAGGTTTTCTCACGTCCATCTCGACATCGTCGGCCCTCTTCCGTCATCGCAAGGAGCTTGTTACCTGCTGACATGTGTGGATCGCTTCACCAGATGGCCGGAAGCATTTCCCATTTCTTTCACAAACGGCTGGGTGTCGCGCTTTGGATGCCCTTCTGTCGTCACCACTGATCGCGGTCGTCAATTTCAATCGGCCCTTTTCACCGCACTTGCCAATATCCTGGGCATTCGACACATCCACACAACTGCCTACCAACCTTCCGCCAATGGCATGGTCGAACGGCTTCATCGACAACTGAAAGCTGCCCTCACTGCTCACCAGCCAAGGGAACGTTGGCTCGACCACCTCCCCTTCGTACTTCTGGGCATCCGATCAGCATTGAAAGCGGATCTCGGCTGCTCATCAGCCGAACTAGTCTATGGCGTTTCCCTGCGTCTTCCAGGAGAATTCTTCGAGCCATCATCGCCACCTTCCACTCACGATGCCTGCACGTGCATTCGAGAGCTGCGCGCCACGTTTCGGGACCTTGCTCCTGTGATTCCTGCCGACCGACACCCCCAGTCTGTCTTCGTCAGCCAGAATCTGCATGACTGCAGTCACGTCTTCGTTCGGCGCGACCAAATACGGCCACCACTCACACCAGCCTATGATGGCCCATTCCGCGTACTCCATCGTACACCTAAGACGTTCACGCTGGACATCAATGGCCGTGAAGACGTCGTTGCTGCCGATCGACTGAAACCTGCGTATATCGCCGCTCTCGCGTCCGCGGGGCTTCAATCTTCAGTCTGGATGCCCACATCCAAGCATGTTCACTGGGCGACTCCTATGGCTCTAGTTCTACGGGGGGGGGGGGAGCCCTGTAGCCATAGAGTTTCCTAAAATTAACTAGAGGGGACTCTGGCGCTGCGATCGTTCAGCTACCATGGGAATGATGGGTAGTACACAAATTTGCCTAGTCTTCGTGCTTACGGCTTCAAACGTACTTGTGGCTTTGTTTATTACTATGTTTTGGTTTTCTTTCGAATAAAAGAATGGGTCGTTCTGAACTGTGTGACCAGATTTGAATCGCTGAGCCTAAAGAAGATAAAGTGGCGAAGTGAAACTGCTGACTTTTACTGAAATTCGTTTTGCGACAAAGCGGATGCAGCCGACGCGGAGCCAAACGGAGCCGAAAGCACGAAGTTTAGACAAATTTGTGTACTACCCATCATTCCCATGCTGGCTGAAGCGTCATGCGTTGCAGCCCCCATAGACACTAGCGCCAGAGTTCCCTCTAGTAAGTATTGTAGGAAACTCTATGCCTGTAGCACCTCAGAATGCGGCGCTCGTCAAGGAAGAAGAAGTTGGCATTCGGCCGCGCGGCGGGTGCAGCGCGATAATAAAAAATCAGTTCGAAAACTGAACGCTGTCAGGGCTGGATCTTTCTCGTGTTAGCTCCGACAAAGTGTATCGTCCCCGCCACGCATTACATCACCCGGTATGCCGCAACAAAAGGCCTACCGAAACATGTTGTTGCCGAAGTTGCGATGTTCTTTGTCGAGGACATCCTACCGGGACGGTGTGCGACAGGGGTTTTTCATCACGGATGAACGGCTTCTACAGCGGCGCTTACTCAAGCAATTATTCAGTATAGCTAGGTAATTCGCCTTTGAACAAGCGGCTGCCAGGCGCGAGTGTATGGATTTGCAGTACGGCTAAACAAGGCCCTGGCCAACATGCTAGCCATTTACGTTGACGTTATTAGACAAGCTGGTGATCGCTATCTTTAACTACGCAAATCTTTCCTTTAACTCGGCTAAACAAGAAACAACGCGGAGTGCATAGCTGAAGATGGGTTACGTAAGTAACTCTTCAATGAGCTTCAATCGCATGCTATAACGGACGTCATCGGCAAAGACAGCCTCGACGTCGTCACTGTTCAACGAAGAAACGAGAGCGCATGTCCACGTGCTCATCAAGACCCAGCGGAACATTGACAGCCGTCACTATATTCTTCGACTGTGCCGCATAAAATACTAACCCGACGACCCTGTTCGCTGTGGACACCGACGCGAAATTATTGAACAGATTCTTCCGCAATACATCAGGCCTTAAAGTATTTTTGATGCATGCGGCGGCGCACTGGACAATGATGTTGTACCTGACAGCATGATGCATTCACAGCGGTGTCGAACATGACATGAAGTGTCATATGTGATGCGTATCAGATTGTTCACTGCGCGTTTTTTTTTGTTTGTTTCTTTTTTTTGGGGGGGGGGGGTCACTAACTACGCGTACTTTTTATTTCCTTTCGTGTTCTGTTTGCAGCATCTGTACGATACTTTTTACTGGCATGCGTACTAGTTTTCCTGATTCGTGGCGACCGGGTTTCACTGCCTAAAACTTTCACGCTAATTAGCACTCACCGTGCCTGCAATACTCGCATCTTCTTTATAGTTCCCGAGTATTCTACTCAGATTGCATGCAATGCGCATATAATTTGTACAGCCGGCAGCACGCTTAAAGTGAACGCTCCGCTGCATGGCCTCCACGGACTTGACTGAAAGCAGCGCTGCGGATTGTTGGGCTCTGTTGCCAAGATATTATTCATTCATACCGGGATATTATCTAAAGATGCTAAGATATTACCTCGGCAAAAGTGCTTACCCATTCACGACTGGCGTCTGTCATACCGGTCCAAGCCACGCTGCGGAGCGTTCGTGTTTGGCACAATGACGGCTGTAGATTCTGGAATTTTCGCGAGCACTAGCGATAACGCTCGAATGTACCATTATGACACAAATGCTAAAGCCGACGCATTTAACCGACCAGATTGCCAACAACACAAGACTTCTCGCCGCCGTAGTTGTATATTGTGAGCGTTACCGCCTTTGCTGGGTGCCGGTTCGCCCCACGCGTTGAATCTTTCTTTACCATTTCGAGAGCTGCGTTCCTCTCCATAACAGCTACATAACAGCATTTTAAACAAACCCAATACATTTCTTCTTCCCAGGTGCCGACCGGAGGTTTGTCTGGATTCCTGGTAAGGAGCATTCTAAAATATTCTGCTGATCGCTTTATAGGTCTTTTATTCCAGCTGTAACGCAAGTTAACTAATGAGAACTAACAGACAATAATGCCAAGGAAAGTATAGGGGGTGTTATTATTTGCGCAACGGCCATTAGCAGAGCACCACCCGGCGTTCTTTTTTGAAATAATTCCACTGAAACGCACTATAGTCAGATTCAACTTAAGAAGTCAGGAGAGGCACCGCCCAGACCACCGAAGCGCTGCAGCCGATCGACTCCGCGACTAAAGAAATAGTCCCGCTCATGCACGCGCCGATGTTCTCCGAAGGCGGAGCCACCGGCCGTCCCGCTCATGACGTCATTCTCGAGTGCGTACCCATTGCTGTAGGCTTGTGTTCATCCGCCTTTGAGGAGAAATACTTCTGACTTCTAAAGTTGTGTCCGGCTATAGTTGAATTTTATAACGTCTTGTAATGTACTTAAGTGTTATTTTGTCTCATGGGTATTTTCAGTACATGTGATTTTGTACTGAGGCCCTTCAACGCCAACGGTATGCGTTCCAGAATGTCCCACTGGGGGCGCAAATAGTGTCCTGTATTTACATTAATGTTTCGTTTACCAACGCGCTGCTGCATATAACATCGATTCGGTACACTCTAAAAGATTAACCTTCCACTCTCACATAGGTTATCACTTGCCTTTAAATGAAGGACTTGTTTAAATTAAGGGCTTGTTTTTCTTTGTTAGGCACAATATGAATGAGAACTAACAGACAAACAATGCTAAGGAAAGTATAGGAGATGTTATTTGTAATAATTGGGACATAAATGTACAGAAAGTAAAGTGGACGAAAAGATAACTTGCCGCCGGCAGGGACCGAACCTGCGACCTCCGAATAACGCGTCCGATGCTCTACCACTGAGCTACGGAGGCGGTCATCCTCTCGTCTAATTTATAGGGTGTATATGTTCATTTTATTTTTATCAAGAACTTCCTGTGAAAAAGGTTGCAGGAGAGCAGGTCAACCTGCCCCCCCCCCCTCTTCTACGTAACTCACGCCTCTGATTAATAAATAATGAGCTGGCATATGAACGCCAGTGCTTTGAAGTATGTGTGCGTCAGCGGGAGCATAAAAGTGAGCCGACATAAGGCTGATAGTAATGCTGAAGTTGTGTAAATAGAACCATAGGCCGGCAAAGAATTGTGGAGCTCACTCAGACTCACTCAAGAAATATATTTTGCGCTTAGAGCTCACTCGGACTCGGACTCACCGAAACTTCCCTCTACCGGACTCACTCGGACACAGATTCACTAAAATTTTTCTGATCCGGACTCACTCGGACTCACACTCACCAAAATATTACTCACCCGGACTCACGGCTCGATCTGAGTCTGAGTGAGTCTGAGTGAGTCGACTCATGAGTGAGTTTGCCGACCTATGGCTCTGATGCAGCATCAAGTGCACTGATGCTGCAGTTGACATTTGCAGTGATGTATGGTAATTTGCATTTGTGTTTTAAAATGAAAAAATATTTTTGCATTTCTTATGTGCTTCTGCCCCACAAAGATTTTGAATAGTGCATTCTTTGGCCTGTGTTATTCAGCAAAATAACTTAATGCAAGATTAGTTTGTCCGAAAAATAATGTTAAGCACTATACTATATGCATCTTGCTTATGGAAACTTAGTGGATGCAGAAAAAGTGAATCAGTTTTGATGCCTATTGGCCCATACAATGAGCTGTGTAAATAACACAGGCCAGAAATTTATTGTTGTGGTATTTTAGTGACAAAATGCATCAAAGCATGTCACAAATTTTTTATATACTCCAAGCATAAAAATTAGGGGTGTGCGAATATTCGAGCAGCGATGGCGTAGTGGTAGAGCATCAGCTTCGCATGCAAGAGGTCCGTGGTTCGAATCCCGGTGCCGGACAATTCCCAACCGGATTAAAAAAAAAATCCGCGTGATGATGGAATTGTGATAAAAGGCCTGGGGTGCAGCCTCACTGGCGACCACAGCCAGCAATGCACTCCCTCACCAGAGCAGGATTGGCCACCCTGGTGTAGTACTTGGCCACTACCTCCCACATGAATACACCAATTAACCCTCGGCCCTCAGTCCCCAGCGGCTGCGAAGCAACTGACCAAGGCGGCGGTCAGACCTGCGACGCAGCAGAGGGTGCTAAGAATCTCTGGGTACGGACAGGCCGCCATTGGAACCTGAATTTGGCTACGTATAACGCTAGAACTTTATCTAGTGAGGCGAGTCTAGCTGTACTATTCGAGGAATTAGAGGGTGTTAAATGGGATGTAATAGGGCTCAGTGAGGTTAGGAGGCCACAGGAGGCTTATACAGTGCTGAAAAACGGACACGTCCTATGCTATCGTGGCTTAGCTGACAGAAGAGAACTAGGAGTGGGGTTCCTTATTCATAAAGATATAGCTGGCAATATAGAGGAATACTATAGCATTAATGAGAGGGTGATATGTATCGTAATTAGGTTTAATAAGAGGTACAAGATGAAGGTGGTACAGGCCTACGCGCCTACATCCAGCCATGATGATCAAATGGTTGAACGCTTCTACGAAGACGTAGAATCAGCAATAAGTAAGGTAACACAGTATACTGTACAGTACAGACACAGTATACAGACACAGTATACTGTACTGATGGGCGACTTTAATGCAAAGGTAGGCAAGAAGCAGGCTGGAGATCATGCAGTTGGGGAATATGGCATCGGCTCTAGAAACGCCAGAGGGGAGTTACTAGTAGAGTTTGCAGAACGCAATAATTTACGCATCTTGAATACCTTCTACAGAAAACGGGCTACTCGTAAGTGGACGTGGAGGAGTCCTAATGGCGAAACTAAAAATGAAATAGACTTCATAATGTGCGGCCACCCGGGCATTGTACAGGATGTGGAAGTAGTTAACAAGATCAGATGCAGTGACCATAGAATGGTAAGATCTAGAATTCAACTTGACGTGAGGAAGGAACGGCAGAAACTGATACGCAAGAAGCCGATTAATGAACTAGCTCTGAGAGGGAAAGTTCAGGAATTCAGAGTTTCACTTCAGAATAGGTACGCGGCTTTAGCCGAGGAAACCGACCTTAGCGTTGACGCAATAAATGATAATCTGACTAGTATCATCAAGGAGTGTGCAGTGGAAGTCGGGGGTACAGTCGTTAGACAGGACACTGGTAAGCTATCCCAAGAGACGAAAAACCTCATTAAGAAACGTCAAGCTATGAAAGCCTCAAATGCAACAGACAAAATAGAGCTGGCGGAGCTTTCGAAGTTAATCAATAGGCGTAAAGTAGCCGACATAAGAAAGTATAATATGGAGAGAATTGAGCATGCTCTAAAGAACGGAAGAAGCCTCAAAGCTATGAAGACAAAAACTGTGCATAGGCAAAAATCAGATGTATGCAATAAGGGACAAGGAAGGCAAGGTCACAAACAATATGGATAGAATAGTTGAGGTAGCGGAAGAGTTCTACAGGGATCTGTACAGCAGCCGAGGCATTCAGGATGATAACGTAAGGAGGAGTAATAGCGCAGAGGAATATGACATCCCACCAGTATTGACAGAAGAAGTAAAGAAAGCCCTAAAGGGAATGCAAAGAGGCAAAGCAGCTGGTGAGGATCAGGTAACATCAGACCTGTTGAAAGACGGTGGAGAGATTATGTTAGAGAAACTGGCCACCCTGTATACGAAGTACCTCTCGACGGGGAGGATACCAGAATCTTGGAAGAATGCCAACATCATCTTGATCCATAAGAAAGGGGACGTCAAGGACCTGAAAAATTACAGGCCTATAAGCTTACTGTCCGTTGTCTACAAGCTATTTACAAAAGTAATTGCTAACAGAATTAATACGACATTAGAGTTCAATCAACCAAGGGACCAGGCAGGATTTCGTACAGGATTCTCAACAATAGACCATATTCATACTATCAATCAGGTGATAGAGAAATGCGCGGAATACAACCAACCCCTATACATAGCCTTCATAGATTACGAGAAGGCATTTGATTCGGTGGAGACATCAGCAGTCATGCAGGCACTGCGGAATCAAGGCATCGACGAAGCCTATGTAAACATAATGGAAGAAATCTACAGCGGATCCACAGCCACTATAGTCCTCCATAAAGAAAGCGACAGAATCCCAATAAAGAAGGGCGTACGGCAGGGAGACACGATATCTCCAATGTTATTCACCGCGTGTTTACAGGAGGTTTTCAGGGCCCTAGATTGGGAAGAGTTAGGGATAAGAGTTAATGGAGAGTATCTCAGTAACCTACGATTCGCTGACGACATTGCATTGATGAGTAACGCGGGAGACGAATTGCAGCTCATGATTACTGAACTGGATATGGAAAGTAGAAGAGTAGGTCTGAAAATTAATATGCATAAAACTAAAGTAATGTGGAACAATCTTGGCAGAGAACATCGCTTTGCGATAGGTGGCGAGACACTGGAAGTTGTAAAGGAGTACGCTACTTAGGACAGGTAGTAACCGCGGAGCCGAACCATGAGAGTGAAATAACTAGAAGAATAAGGATGGGTTGGGGCTCATTCGGGAAGCATTATCAAATCATGACTGGTAATCTACCACTATCCCTCAAGAGGAAGGTATATAACAGCTGCATCTATAACACCGGTACTTACCTACGGAGCAGAAACCTGGAGACTTACAAAGAGGGTTCAACTTAAATTGAGGACGACGCAGCGAGCGATGGAAAGGAAAATGATAGGTGTAACCTTGAGAGACAGGAAGAGAGCAGAGTGGGTCAGGGAACAAACGGGGGTTAAGGGCATCATAGTTGAAATCAAGAAGAAGAAATGGATATGGGCCGGGCACGTAGCACGTCGGCAGGATAACCGGTGGTCATTAAGGGTAACTGACTGGATTCCAAGAGATGGCAAACGCGTGAGGGGGAGACAGAAAATTAGGTGGGTAGATGAGATTAAGAAGTTTGCAGGTATTACGTGGCAGCAGAAAGCACAGGACCGGGTTGATTGGCGGAACATGGGAGAGGCCTTTGCCCTGCAGTGGGCGTAGACAGGCTGATGATGATGATATGTTCATTTTAAACCTAGGAGTGTTAGTCAGCGCCGATCGCAGCCATGGCGGCGAGTGTGGAACACTCTTTTTCTGCCTATTGGCGTCACGTAGCACGTGATATTTTTACGAGCCGGCAGCTGACTAATAATCTCTCGCATAGTACCTGAAGGCATCAAGTCTTCCAGAGCGAGACACTCCCAGTAAGGCCGGTGCACCCATGGGAGTTCACTAAGAACACCTGGTCACGTTTGCACATGGATTTTGCCCGTCCCTTCAAGAGAAAGGTGTTTCTGCTAGTCGTCGATTCTCATTCCAAGTGGCTGGAAGTGTTCCTGATGGAATCAATGACGACAAGAGCCGTTCCTAAAGAACTTCGGGCGATGTTCGCTCGTTTTGGCATTCCCGAAGTGTTAGTGTTGGAGAATGGAACGGCGTTCACGTCAGAAGAATTCGCCGAGTTTGCAAACAGAAACCAAATTCGGCACATTACCGTCGCGCCCTATCACCCCTCATCCAATGGGCAGATAGAGAGGATTGTTCAGGAGACGAAACACGTCCTGCGTAAGTTGTCGGAGGGAGAGTGGGCCTCCAAGCTGTCCCGTTTCTTGCTGGGCCAGCACATTTTACCCAGTACAACTACAGGGAAGAGTATCGTTCAACATTTGATGGGGAGACGACTGCGATCAGCCATTGACCGTCTGCATCCATATTTTCACATGGTTGGATCGTCCCTTCAGCCTTACATTAGTGATGGTCCTCGACGTGTTCGGCATGCCCCGCCACGATGGTCTAGTGGTTATGGCGCTCGACTGCTGACCCGAAGGTCGCGGGATCGAATGCCGGCCGCGGCGGCTGCATTTTCGATGGAGGCGAAAATGTTTGAGGCCCGTGTACTTAGATTTAGGTGCACGTTAAAGAACCCAGGTGGTCGAAATTTCCGGAGCCCTCCACTACGGCGTCTCTCATAATCATATCGTGGTTTTGGGACGTTAAACCCCAGATATTATTATTATTATTACGTGTTCGGCATTTCTATCCAGGCGACGCTGTGTATGCACGGAACTATCAGGGTGGCACCAAGTGGGTCCCCGGGTCCATTGCTTCAGTCACCGGACCCCTTCCTTACCAAGTTCGTCTGTCCGACGGTAGCTTATGGCGAAGACGCGTTGATCAGCTCCGCAACCGCGCCAGCCCACTAAACCTCGGTGAAGCTGACGGTGATACCTGTAGAGACTCAGCCGATGGTGATGACCTCGCTGTGACTGGCCAGGACCCACCACTGCCAAGAGTGAGTGACACTTCACCCAGATCAAGTCCACCTAGCAGTCCCGCCGCTGAACTCGACGGTCCTGATGTACCTTAAAGCCCTTCACAGGAGCACAGCTCTTCCAGCCAACCTCCAACAGTCGAGGCTTCTAGATATCCTCGACGTAAGAGAAAAGCCCCTCAGTGTTACCGGGACTACATTTCGTAAGGGTACAGTGTACTCTAGTAAGGGGGAAGGGATGTTGTGTATTCACCGGTGGATAAGGTCGGCAAACATGAGCGCCCGTGGCGCCGCCCTTGGAGTGAGAGGGACAGTAGCGTCTGATGAATCATTCATTCCTCCAGTTGGCTTGGCAACGCTTGTACCCCAGCTAAGTCAGCTGGTAATAAACTACAGTTATACATAGATAACATTTATAAACAGAGAACGTTTCTTGAGAGACGCTTCCGCGACAACCTAAACACAAGAGGCCTGATGCTTGGCTCCCACTTGCTCCCTTTTCCCGACAGTCCTTCGCGAGATATATTCTTCAGCCACGCTTCTCAACGCCGTGGGTCGCAAGAGAACTTAAGGTATTTCACGGTCGCGTCTTTACTGGCATTTGAATCGCAGATCAATAGAAGATGGTCTGCCTGCCAGACGCACGCATGCCAAAGAACCTTGGACAAGTGCGCGTAGCACTAGGCAAGCTTGCTCACACATGCAATCTCACGAAAACTCGCCTCAAAAAGCAAACAAACAATCGCAAATCTCGAGGCAACCACGTTCTGGCCCCAAACTGCCGTCCGCCCTGCGTCCCCGAAAAGAAGCGTCCCCACCAAAAATAAGTGCGCAGCTTGGACTAGAGGTGCAAGGTTGTAAACGTCAGCGGAGCTAATTTTCGCCCTAGCTAAGTTATTCTAGTATTGCCAAGCTTTTGCTAGAGATGTTAAGGTTTTGGTTGTAGCACTAAGTATGGCTAGACTTGGCTAGGCATATCGCTTGACTACCTGCTACGTGATGCTGCGAGTTTAGTCACGTGACTAGCTGTTACGTGGATGTTGGCGGGAGCGTGCCACGTGACCAGCTGTTACGTGGTTTATGGCGGAAACATGTCACGTGACTAACTCTTACGCGATGTTGTGTGACTTTAGTCACTAACTAGATGTTCCGTGATGTTACGTCATTTCAGTCACGCGAGTAGTTACATGATGTTACTAGATTCTAGTAACGTGACTTGTTACGCATTTTTACGTGATTTTTAGTCACGTGAGAACTTGTTACGTGATGTTGCGCGATTTCAGCCCCGTGACTAGTTGTTACGTGATGATACGTGATTTGGAGCCGTGCAACAGACTGCGCCATCATAGTTTTTGTATTCCATGCCGGACAAGCAGAAGTTGAAGAGGACAAAGCGAGCGCTTACCGACTCATGATGATGATAATTCATGGTTCAACTGATCTCGGCGCACACAGACGAATGCGAACAAAAAGGGGGGCAACAGGACAAGCGCTTGCCCTTCTGTCTCCCCTTTTTTCGTCTGCGTCTATGTGCGCTTAGATCAGTTAAACCATGCATTTCAAAAAAAATTACACCATCTCCCGCTAAAGGGGACCATGAGCCGATGCGAAGCCGGAGCACTTGCACGATCGCGTTCCGTTGGCGTTCGTTAGGCATTCTACCGACCTCGCATCGTGGAACGCGAAGAGGGACGCTACGCGCGTCGTATGTTCCATCTAGCCTGGCCGTTAATTTTTACAGGGCGGTGGCGAACGCGGTCGACAGGCGGGCGAGAGGCGGGCAGCTTAGGAGAGGAGAGAGAAGGCAAGGGGACGCGCATGCGCTCGGTCTCATCGCGGCGTTGCGCAGGAGAGAATTTCGGCATGTAGAGCCCGCGTTTCAGAGGTGGAGTGGTGAGGGGGAAAGGGGAGAGGGGAAGTGGAGAGGAGGAATGGAGAGAGGGAAGGGAAAGGGAGGGGAGAGGAGGAGTGGAGATGGGAGGGGAGAGGGGAGATGGAAGAGGAGGAGTGGAGAGGGGAAGTGGAGAGGGGGATGGGAAAGGGACATGAAATGGGAAAGGGAAAGAGAGAGGTGATGTGGAGAGGGAAAGGGGAGAGAGGGGGTGGAGAGGGGAGTGGAGAAGGTTTGCGCATGCGCAGTAAGGGTGGTCACGCCGCACACCACCACCACCACCACCACCACCGGATTGAACTCCGCTATAAGATGCTTCACATCTAAAACGTAGCCCAGTTGTTGATTTTCTTGCACTATGATGATAACTACTTTTCGCACTACCCAGCACAACGAGGTTAAAGAGCTGCGCTCTTAAAACAGCACCGGTATCTGTGAACTTACGCAAGAAGCGCTCGCGAATTAACGCCGGCGCAGGGCAACAGGCCGCACCTATTTAGAAGCAAAGCTCCTTAGGCCCGCACCCCGCCATCGACGTTGAAGCTCCCTTCTCTTAAAGGGCCCCTCACCAGGTTTGACAATTTTGAGCTAACGAGCGCAATGCGTACACTGGGCGTTCATGATCACGTCTGCCAAAATTTGCAACGCTACGCGCCACGGAAATGGGTCAAATTTCAAGGTGAACGCTGCTTGCCCTTCCTCTCGCGGGCGCGCGCTCTAGAGAATGAGGGGATGACGTACATGAGAAAATGGCCCGACGTAGATGGTAGTGCTGTGACGTCGCTCCTCTACGTAGACGACTGTGCTCTGACGTCGCCAACAGTAGCACGTGACGCTGCGACAATTATTTGACACGACATGTGTAGTTAGTGTAATTTGTTGCTTGGATAGATTAATAAAACTTGAGAGAAATAATGAGACACACAAAGGGAATGCGTGCGTCTTTTTTATTTTTTTTTTCGTGAATTCCAGCGAGATGCGGGGCTAATGTGTCTCCCTTTCCCATGCGTTCGTGTCCCCGCGGTTAGCGCATCGAGCAGACGCCAGTCCTGGAAACGAAAGTAATGTTCCGGCGCGTTCGAGCACTCATTATGCTCATTTATTCTACCGCGTCCAAGTAAACGTTAATGCGGCACTGGCTCATGATACCGCCACTTTCGTGCCCATACAAATGTCGCAACTTTCATGCCCGTCCCGCAGAAATAGGCAGTACACCACAGAGAACGCCGACAAAAAGCCCACGGCCGCTGCATAAAAAAAAAAAAAAAAAAGTAGCAACGGTGCAACGCCGCTCGTGTGCTCGGGCTGGCTCGGGCACATCATGCGCACGTGACCATGCATGCGCATGACGTGTTCATGCGTATATGTCAAGTGAAGAGGGCAGGGAAGAGATTTGGCTTGCTAAGGGTACACGGCGCGAGTGGCAAGGGTTTGAAACTCGCCTCCTCGCACCATGGTTTCGCGCCGCTACAAATTATTGTGTTTCTCAGCTCCTAACGGAGCGATTTGAAAAATGCTTGCGGCATACTTGTCTTCATTCAGCAAACAACAGCTTCCAGCGTCTAACTAAAATTTGCTATGTGGCCTGGTGAGGGGCCCTTTAAGCATCGCTTTGGGTTGCAGTGGCCGGTGATTTAAGAGGAAATGTTAAGGCCTTGATCGGTTTCGTTCTAGCGCACCAGAAATTCGAGGTTAAAAGAAACAAGCTCTGTGCACAACTAGATATAGTGGTCGTCTTCTCTTTCACCACCTTTATCGTGGATTGTGAAAGGACAACCATCATTCTAGCACACTGCGGGCGCTTTGTCGAAGGTAGTAACAGATGTTCCCACCTGGCACCGGCGTCAAAAAACAATGAGCGCGCGCGGTGCCCCGTCGCTGCCGTCGAGGCTCCCCGCCGCATCGCCGCTCGCACCCCTCTCTCTGCGCTGCGCGCGCCGCACTCAATCGCTCAGTCGTTCCCGCCACCGAGCGCAGCAGACGCTCTCCCCACCTGCTCACCACTTTAGCGCCTCCTGAAAGCCAGCAGCGAGATTAGGCGCATAGTCGTTTTGCGTCCCATTTCTAAAGAGCTTCGCTCATCGGTTGTATTCGTACACGGAACAACTGCTAGTTTTGGCGAAGACGCTAGCAAGGCGAATATTAGACTTCAATGCTATCACACAAAAAACGCATTATCATATCATGTTTTTAACACGAAAATGTTTTATGCTGGGGTCCACCAAGAGCTGACATATTTCCGTCGCGGCAATCACGTTCTAAAATGTGCACTAACACATCACAAAAAATCAAGCAAGAAAAGTTACGTCGCCGTGAATCGAACCCACAATTCCTCACGCCGCAGCGCGCGGCACTAAACGACTCGGCCACGAAGCGTACGTTCTTCAGCACACTGACGGCGAAATATATACCCATTTACCGCTGGCGGTTCGCAGAGCTCGAAGGCACTTCAGCGTGTTCTCGCACCAGCGATATGACGCAAAGGGCGTGCTTTAAAGGTCGTCGCCCCTCTCGTGATGCACGCGGCTCCTACCTCCACCACCTGTACTTTGCCTTATAGAGCGTAGCCGCCCGTGCGCTCCCGCTTATCTCGTGATGGGGGCGGTTTGTATGTCTTGTGCTTTCACCGTAATGTTTGCGGTAAGGTTAGAGAACGCACGAAGGTCATTCGCTCGCTGCAGTGACCGAATTCGCGAAAGGAGCCCGCTGCTCAAACACAAAATAACAACTATGACAGTTGTTAGTTCGAGCTCGTCCTGTGCATACTTGTCCGTCCGTTTCGTGCGTCCCCTTCTTTGTGTTCGAACAGCACGTTTTAAGTGTCGAGATGTGACCGTTGTTAGTTCGTACTCGTCATGTGTGTGTTCTTTTCGTGTGTGCTTTGTGCTTGAGCCACGCTCTGCAAGTTTCGAGCTGGCCGCGGCGACCCCATATTGATGGAGGCTAAGTGCTCGAGGCCCGTGTGGTTATATTTAGTTGCACGTTAAAAAACACCAGATGATCAAAATTTTCGTAGCACTTCGCTACTGCGTCGTTCATATCTATATCGTGGTTTTGGGGGACAAAACCCCAACAATTATTTTTTAAAAAATGTTTCGAGCTGCGTGCCGTTCTTCGCGTGATATTCCAATTTGTTGCTATCGCATTCGTTGCTTCACCTTTGCGGCGAAACTGTGACATTCTTATGTGCTTGTCGATGCCATCTGTGCACGGGGTTTGCGATATGCTGTGTCCAGGTATATGTTAACAACTTCAGCTACCACAATGAAGAAATTATTATCATGGGCGTTAGTCGTCGGGATAGAGATATACCACTATAGGCGTAAACGTGGGTGCGTAAACGTCAAACGGTGCTGCAGCTGCCAAAGACCTATAGACATTGTACAAGCTCTTATATATCAGAGCGCAATAAACGCGCGAGCTCTGGGAAGACACGTTTCACTTTCGTGTTATACCGATTCTTATGACGAAGGGATCAGCAGTGTGTTCATTTATTTATTTATTTTGATGTAGCGTCCGTGCTTTGAGTATGAGTGAGCCCGACGCAAAAAAAAATACTTTTTTTTGGTGAGTGTAAGTTTTCAATTGTTTTGCCGATCTATGGTTGTGTCAGTCGTATACAGTTTGAATGGCGGAAGTACTTTTGGCGTTGAGAGTTTTCAGTGGTGTCCAATTAAACGGGTATCTGAAGTAATACTTACTCACCCACATGTTTAACCTGTGTTCGGAATCCCCAATTTTCCCACCGAGAATGCGGTCCGCGGTAGTTAGGGCTCTATGTAAAAAAGAAAATTGTAATCAATTAGAAAATTACCGAACGGTATTATATATGCCAATAGTTTTATAGGCACTTTACAAAAAACTTGCGTTCGATTGACGCAGTTTCTCATTACTTTTTCGCAAGGATAAACTAGTAGACTTACCATGAGTAGAGGAAAGGATGTATATTAGCAGGGTTTTGAAACGAAGCTATAGTTGCTGGTATGTTCAAATACGTTTCGAGGGCCTATGATTTAGTTCATCATAGTCCGCCGCGGTGGACCAGTGGTTATGCTACTCGGCTGCTGACCCGAAGGTCGCGGGTTCAATCCTGGCCGCGGCGGTTGTCTTTCGATGGAGGCGAAATGGTAAAGGCGCGTGTACTGTGCGATGTCAGTGCAGGTTAAAGAACACGCGGTCGAAATTTCTGGAGCGCTCCACTACGGCATTTCTCATAATCATATCGCGATTTTGGGATGTAAAACCCGAGGTATTATTATTTAGCTGATCGTAACATTTAGGAGCATAAATTAATCTATTGTCACATGATGGTGACGGTGAAGAAGGCGATAGTCACACTGGGAAAGTCTAAATTCTTTACTGAGTGAAATTGCGTCGAGAAAACCAAGTTGCACTCACAGTACAATCGACTAACACTAGCAATACAATGATAACGGCCAGAAAGGCCATTGTTAATGTGATCGTGGGCAAGATACCGCGTCTTTTGTGCATCAATGGTCGAAGATTCCGGCGTTGCATTGGGTTTCCTGTTCGCTCCAAAATAATTTCGACTACATCTGTAGTGGTCCAATTCTTATCGGAGTAATGTGAAACAATCGAGAAGTTTCCCGAACATTCCGGCATGACGAGCTGCCGACCAGCTGCCGTAAGAGCTAATGTGGGTAATGCCTGGTCACATCAAAATAAACAAAGAAGTGCTCGTAGCAATGTCCCCATCTGAGAAAGCATTGTCCCGATGGTTAAAACAGAATATGCAGGTAAAACTGAGTACAGCATACGTCAAGGAAAATTTTAGAGCATGAAAAAAGTATGAATGGACGAAGGGAGGCGACACGGAATAGCGCTGACTTCCAACAAAGTGTTTTCTCGGAAGACATATATATATATAGTGGAAAAATCGCAAGCCAGCGCAGAAAAAAAAATCACGCCATATCCACGAAGTGAATGATGATTCAGGACCTGGCTCGGAGATAATCGGGTAAACCGTGAATGCTCCATACAAAGCCTCTACTGTCATATAAAGGCGTCAGACGTTTTGATAGTAGCGATAGTGGTCAGGGTGTTGCCGAATCACAAGCGGTCGCCGACCTTGCAGCTGTGGCCGCACATGTGGTCGAGGAAATAGAGGAAATGTGGTTTTGCCTGCGTTAATGTCATCATCAAGGCGCTCGAAGAACAAGAGGAAGAAGGCTTTGCTTTCGCGCGAGCTGCGCCTGTAGCGGTCGCCTATGGAACTAAGGTTACGCTTACGACGTGGGATATTGCCCCAGCTTAAGGACCTAGTGAGCCAGCTCCTCAACATAAATAAAAAGGAAATAAGCACTGCGCATAAAAACAAACTGGTGACAAAGTTAAAGCACTACGTCACAGTACATCCGCATGGAAGAAATAATCCACTTCCTCGTTTAAATCAACGGAAAGCTTGCTGATGCACGCCAGGCAAGCAATCCCTGTAGTCCCCTTCCCTTTCCCTCAATAAACGTTATTCTTCTTCTTCTTCAGCCGCTTCTGCAATCTCTCTAGTAAGCATATTTCTACTTCTGAACACCCCACTGTTTGACTCTAAGCGGAAACGCAACCACTACCCCAACAGTTAAAACTGCTGCTACTGTTTGAAGTGAGCGCTTGTTCGTGTCGCCTCCTTTCCTCCGCTTGTGCTTTTTCCGCGCTGCAAAATTTTTCGGGGAGCTGAATCACTGACTCCCCCAAAATCTGACAATATTCAGTAAGCACAGAGTTACTTAAGAAAGTATGTTCGAAATAAAGTTCCAGAGATCGTCAGAGCGAATATTACGGTTGAAGCCGCGCTAAGTGCACGATATTGAGTCGTGCGCGGCGCCGCTGAGAGTTCGTAATGCCGTCGAGGATAACCCCGTGGTCCTGTGCGTCAATACGCCGAAGTACCTCATACGACACTATGTATCGCCGGAGAAGCTTCTCGCTAAGTCAGCGTCGGCGTATCGGCCGGGTTGGCGTTTTTTGCGGCGTCGAAGGTTGCTGTGCGGGCTGTCGATCCTTCGTAGCGTCTTTATTAATACTAATATCTAAAGTTGAACGTCCCAAAACCACGATATGATTATGAGAGACGCTGTAGTGGAGGGTTCCTGAAATTTCGGCCACCTGGGGTTCTTTAACGTGCACCTAAATCTAAGTACACGGGCCTCAAACATTTTCGCCTCCATTGAAAATGCAGCAGCCGCGGCCGGAATCCGATCCCGCGACCTTCGGGTCAGCAGTCGAGCGCCATAATCACCAGACTACCTTGGCGGGGCTTCATAGCGCCTTTATAGGGAAACGGGCGAGCTGTCGAGCTTCTTCGGCGCGTTGCTGGCAGACGGGGCCTCGAGGTTGTGTTCGCTGCTGACAAACGGCAGCATGACCCCGACCGTCATAGTGGGGTTCCTTCTGTATGCCAGTATGAACGGTGCCATCTGTGCTATCTCTTGTACCGCCATGTTGTAGGCGGAATTTATATACGGATGGACTGCGTCCCGGTTTTGGTGTTCAGCGACGACGTACACTGCCAACATGTCGGAGATGGTTTTATTTAGGCGTTCGGTAAAGCCATTAGTCTGCGAGTGACAGGTGGCTGTCTTGCGATAACGGTTCTCGCTAAATCTCAGAATAGCTTGAGTTAGGCCCCCCGTAAAATCCCCTCTTAGTCGGTGATGACGACTTCAGAAGCACCAAGTTGCAGCAGGTTGTTCTCTACTAAGAACTTTCGTTTCGGTGTGACGGGTGAGGTAATCTGTAGCCACGACGGTCCACTTACCGGAGGTTGTCGACATAAAATGCCCTGGTAAGTCCCTCCCAAACTGTTGGAACAGTTGACAAGGTGGTTCGATCAGTCGTAGGAATCCCGTCGGCTTTCTTTAGGGTGTCATTCGTCGGTGTAAGGCGTGGTCAATGATTATCCTCCTGAATCCTCGCGAGCGTACGCGAGAAGCCGAGGTGGCCAGCATCCACGTCGTCATTCATGGCTAGGAGAATCTGTGGAAGCTTCGCCGAAGTCACAACGAGAAGATAGTTGGCGGGAACCGTGGGAAATTCTTCTTTACAAACACGACATTTCCAGCAAGCAAAACGATTGTAATCCACGCCCTAATACTCTTGCGACTACGCAGATCTTGCCTTCCAAGGACTCCATCCGTCAGCCATCGCAGTTGTAGATCATTCCGCTGTTGCTCGACGAAGTCGACGTTGCTTATCGAGAAAGGCGTCTTCATTCTGACGTCTTGCGTTGGCGGGTTAGAAAGGAGAAGCATTTGGCATCTCAGGGCTTACTTCGAGACTAGTAAACCACAATGATGTCGAACGCCTGCAGTAGGAGAATCCACCGTACGAGGTAATCTGAAGAGTGCGTTTGGTTTGTCAGCCACCACAATACGTGATATTCGCTCACCACATTGAAAGGCCTGCCGTATAGGTAGGGGCGAAACTTTTACGTAGCCCAGATAATGGCAAGGCCTTTTCCTCGTGGAATAGTTGGCTTCGGTTATTGATTTTGACCGCCTAATGTAAGCAGTGACCTCTTTAAGGCCGTCTCTTGTCCGCAGCGGTGATCTATCGGTTACGGCGCTCAGCTGCTGACCTCAAGGTCGCGGGTTGGATCCGGGCCGCGGCGGTCTAATTTCGATGGAGGCGAAATACCAGAGGCCCATGGATTGTGCGATGTCAGTGCACAATACGGAACACCAGATTGTCCAATTTTCTGAAGGCCTCCGCTACGGCTTGCCTATAATTATGCCGTGGGTTTCGCACGCAAAACCCCCGATAACATTATTATATTACGGCCGTCTCTTTCTGTATACGCAGGGCGCCGAGACCCCTACTACTTACGTCGGGGTGAATTTATGTTTTGGTTTGTTTGTCGAGATGGGAAAGAGCAGGTGATTACAGCAGCCGTCCTTTCATTTCCTCAAATACTTCGGTCTGTGGCGCTGTCCTAGAAATCGACGTCATATTTCACCGGAACTGTCAGAGCTGCGGCGTGAGAGATATGTTTTTCACGAAGCGTCAATAACAGTGTGTTTAAGAAATCTGCGCACTGCTTTATTTTGTCGACGGGCTTAGGAGAGTTCGCGATGGCTGCAGTCTTCTGAGGATCTGGGCGAACTCGGTGGGCTGACGACGTGTCCAACAAAAAGGAGCCCTTGGCACGCGAAGTGGCACTTTTGTGGTTCCAGCGTGAGCCCGGATCATTGAATGGCCCACGACACTGTTACACGCCGCCTAAGGTGATCGTCAAAATTTGCAGGAAAAACCACTATGTCATACAAGTAGACGAGACTGGGCTGCCAATTTAGGCCTGCCAATACTGTATTCATTAGTCTTTGGAACGGCGCCGCGGCCGCACGAAGCTCGAATGGCATGACCTTAAACATGAACAGGCCGTCTGGACGTGATTGAGTCGGTTTCCTCTCGATCCCTGTCCCTGACTTCAAATTCCCAATGGCTCGTCTTGACATACACCGACAAGAAATACCTTGCATTGCGCAGCCAATCCAAGTTGTCGTTTATCTGTGGGAAGCGCTGCACGTCCCTGTTCGTGATTTTGTTCAAAAGACAACAATCGACGCAGCAGAACCGCAGGCATCCACCCTTCTTCTGTTGATACCCACGGACTCATGGACGACTCTACGATGTTTTTTTTTTTGTCACGCAGAATTTCGTATACTTGTTGCTTGATGACTTTGCGTTTGCTTGCATAAACACTGCACTGGATCTGACGGAGCGGACGGGAATATTCCGTTATAATGCGGTGTTTAGCAGCAGGGCTTTGTCGAATTCTCGGTGACGACCAGAAGCAGTTCTTCAGGACCGGACCCTTGAGCTGTTCTTGGTTACGCGTGGAAAGATTAGTGGTGACGTCGAAAGCTGCTTCAGGAACTTGGATCGGCGCAAAGTCTGTGGGGTGAAGTTCTGGCTCGCTTCCACAATTTAAAGTGCGGAGCCCTTTAGGGGTCCAGGTTGTCGTATGCTCTCATGTCACGTCGTCGCTCAGCGCGATGCAGAAAAAGCCATGTATAACACAGCGATGTCAAGCATAGCGATGTATTGTGTAGCATAGCAAGGGGGCGCATAGTGGTAGCGACCGTAAGGAGGAGGGGAGCGGGTATAACATATCCTAGCCATCTATGGTGTCACGCAGGCAAAACCATGTACAGCACAGCCATGAGTAGGTAGTATAGCAAAAGGGGCGGGAATAAGAATTGAGGGTGAGGAGAAGTGATTTGATAGTGCGGAGGAGGGAAAATAGGAGGGCAGAGGGTGAATCATTTCATAGCCGCATACAGTATAGCAATGGGGTGGATTAGAGAAATGATGGTGAGGAGGAGATGTGTGATGGTGAGGGAAAGGAAAAGGAGGAGGGGGAAAGTAATGCATAGCATGGCCGTGTGCAGTACAGTATAACAAGATGGTGGGAAAGGCAAGTGAGCGTAAGGAGGAGTGGTATAATCCTCCCCACCCTCATGACATGTACTATACCGCTGTGACACAACAAGAACACACATCCTCACCAAAATGTATCGTGTTTGTCCACTGGACATACTTCAAGTTCACTTCACCTCTACTCTCTCGCATCAACATTTGTACACACAGTAGAGAGACAAATAACCATTTCTATACTTGAATATTTGATGGTTTCTTCACAAATTCGTTGTATGCTAAGGCACGTTGCGGGGCTAGTTGGTTGGGAATCATAATTCATATGGCGTAGCGCACCACAACGCGCTTTTTGTATGCGTCCCTCTTCTCTGTCCCTGTCCGGGTGCGCTACGCCATATGAATTAAAATTCGTTGTGCTCAAACAAAAATTCATGTTTTTATTTGCCGCTTTCTTTCTCCTGCATCATACATCACTAAATTAGGGTGTGGCATACTTTTCTTCTTCTTCTGGCACGACGCAGTTGGGACATAAACTAGTAGTGGGTAGTCTGCTGAGGAGGAAGAAGAAGTAGTTGGAACAATGGCGGAGATACATTAATAAACCGCGCTGTGTTTTCGGAACCGCGTTTCAGAGTGCTATATTTATTGGTGACCCGGACTACGAACGCGACCTTCCATGGAGGCAGCGTGAGCATCTCGACGGCCTCAGCCCTGGTACCCGCTGCCACTGCACCTGGCCATGTACCCTCTTCGGGTGTTGTTGGAGGTACTACTACCATAACGCTACCACAGCTGTGGCTTGCCGATCCCTCCTTATGGTTCATTCAAGTCGAGACAAGTTCCGCATTCATCGCATCACGTCAGAAGTTCGCAAGCATGAGATCCTCGTTGAAGCGTTGCCGCCACAGGCAATGGCCGAAATACGCGACATCCTCGTGGGCCCGCCTGGTGACACTCCATATACGACAGTCAAACAGGCTCTTCTTCACCGACTCGTTCCGCCTAAGCATCGGCGCATTCAGCAACTTCTGTGCAACGAAGAGCTCGGGGACCGCCGTCCTACACAGTTTCTACGTCACCTGCAGCATCTGCTTGGGGACCAGCCGGACGGCTTGGAAACATCCATACTACGTGAGTTGGTTCTACAGCGTCTTCCACCTACCGTGCGAATGGCTCTTGTCCCAGCTCAGGATAAGACGCTGTCGGAGCTGGCAGAAATGGCCGATGACATGATGGACGTTGCTCCGGCACTCATAACGCTGCCCACACCTCTCCGATTTCCGAAGCAGATTCCCTTCGAGAAACGGTAAAAGATCTCGCAGCTGAAGTCGCCAACTTGCGTCTGCAATTGCTGAGCATTCGCAACTTAAATGACCAGCCTCGTCCACACCGACCATCTCTCACGTCGCCTGCTCCGCAACGGCCCCGCCACCAGCCCGAGCACCGCTTTTCACCGCGGAACACATGCTACTATCACCGGCGTTTTCGTGCCGCGGCTCGCAGATGTGTGCCACCCTGCTCATGGCGCATGGGAAACGCTCCGGCCGATCGTCAATAACAGCGGCGGGCGATCAAGGCCAAGCATCAAAGCCGCCTCTTCCACATCACCGACAGAACCACAGGTCTTCGCTTGCTGTGGACACTGGAGCAGAAGTCAGCATAATTCCAGCGTCCAAAACTGACCGGCGTCTCCGCGAGAAGTCAACTCCTTTACAAGCGATCAATTCTTCGGTCATCGCAACTTACGGACAGAAGTCTCTGACCCTTGATCTCGGTCTCAAGAGGAAACTGCAGTGGTTTATTTGGATAGCAGACGTACGCTACGCAATCTTAGGCGCCGATTTCTTAAGGCATTTTCATCTGCTCGTGGATATGAACCGCTGTCGCCTGGTGGATAGCTATACCGGCTTATCGGTCAATGGTTTTCTGTCACGCGCTACGGCCCTAAACCCCACTTTCGTGAAACCGCCTACGTCACCATATACAGCTCTGCTCAACGAGTTTCCGGAGATTACAACGCAGTCTCCAATGGATAAGACCCCCAAGCACACTGTGACCCACTGCATCGTAACCACAGGCCCACCGGTTCACTGCCGCCCTCGCCGACTTGGCCCTGATAAACTTCGCATTGCTCGCAACGAGTTTGAGCATATGTTACAGCTGCAGATCATTCGTCCGTCATCAAGCTCGTGGTCGTCGGCGCTACACATGGTTCCCAAGAAGAACAATGACTGGCGGCCCTGTGGTGATTATCGGGCTCTCAATGCAGTCACCGTTCCAGATCGATACCCGTTACCCAATATTCAGGACTGTACTGCCTTTTTAACCGGCACAACAGTATACTCGAAGATTGATCTCGTGAAAGCTTATCACCAGATCCCCGTTGAGCCTTCTGACATTCCCAAACTGCAATAATTACCCCATTTGGACTCTATGAGTATTTACGAATGCCCTTCGGTTTGAGAAACGCAGCTCAGACATTTCAGCGTTTTATAGACGAAGTCACAAGAGGCTTGCCGTTTTGTTTCGCCTATATCGACGATCTTCTCGTTGCCAGCAAGGACGCTGAAACGCACAAGGCACATCTACGTGAGCTTTTCACTCGACTGCGTGATTACGACCTTGTAATCAATGTAGAAAAGTGTCAGTTTGGAGTCTCGGAGATAGCATTCCTCGGACATCAGATCACTAAAGATGGCATCACTCCTCTACCTGACAAGGTTCAAGCTATCCTCGAGTACCCGCCTCCCACGTCCATACGTAGTCTGCGACGTTTTCTCGGACTCGTCAATTTTTATCGCCGCTTCATCCCTACATGCTCTACACTGCTGCAGCCTCTGGAAGCACTACTCTCGACTTCGCAAGCCGAGTCAGCCGCACTTCCCTGGGACACGGTCGCGGATCAATCTTTTGCCGCCGTTTAAGACCAAACTCGCCCAGGCCACCCTCCTCCATCACCCTTCACCAACTGCTCCCACTAGCCTCATGGTGGACGCTTCTTCAGAAGCAGTTGGAGCCGCTCTTCATCAATGGATCAATGGTGCATGGGCTCCAATTTCCTTCTTCTCCCGCAAGTTACGCGACACTGAGCGCCGATACAGTACTTTCGGACGGGAGCTCCTCGCGGCCTACCTTGCGGTGAAGCATTTCAGGTACTTCCTTGAAGGGCGACAATTTGCCATTCTTACTGACCACAAGCCACTTGTTTCGGCTTTACGTTCCTGCAGTGCCACGCACACTCCTAGAGAACTTCGGCACCTTGCTTTCATTGCCGAATTCACCACAGACATACGTTATGTAAAAGGCAGCTTTAACAGTGCAGCGGACGCTCTCAGTCGTATTACCATCAATGCCACGACAGGCACCACCGACCTTTCATTGTCTTCGCTCGCGGAGGCACAGGTATTAGACGATGAGCTTCCACGACTCCGATACTCTACTTCCCTCCGACTGGAACAAGTCAACTTTCCCGACGACGACGTTACGCTCTGGTGCGATGTTTCACACAACTGCACTCGTATCTATGTTCCTTCACAGCTGCGTCGTGCTGTTTTTGACACCCTCCACTCCATCTGCCATCCAGGCGTAAGAGCTACGCAACACCTGGTCACTGAACGCTATGTCTGGCCGCGCATACGCGCTAACATTCGTGACTGGGTTCGCACTTGCACAGCGTGTCAGCGTATAAAGGTACAACGGCACACCAAGCCTCCATGGGGAAAATTCCCTCTCCCTGATGCACGTTTCGACACCATTCATTTGGACATTGTCGGGCCTTTACCTCCATGTCGGGGAAATACGTATTTGCTTACGTGTATTGACAGGTACACTAGGTGGCCTGAAGCAGCTCCAATGCCTGACATCACGGCAGAAACAGTTGCTCGTACCTTTCTTGCTACCTGGATTAGCCGTTTCGGTGTACCATCAACGGTGACTACCGATCGAGGCAGACAGTTTGAGTCAGCGCTTTTCACCTCTGTCACATCTCTACTGGGTTGTGCGCGTATTCGCACAACTGCGTATCATCCAGCATCAAATGGCTTAGTGGAGAGACTCCACCGTCATCTAAAAGCAGCACTCGCCTCGCAGCCTCACGCCGAAGATTGGGTATCACACCTCCCCATCGTGCTTCTCGGCCTGCGTTCAACACTTCGGCCAGAACTTGCCTGCTCTGTAGCCGAGATGGTTTATGGCTGCACACTCCGTTTGCCTGGTGACCTCGTCAGCCCCGTTACTACGCAGAGTGTTTCGGATCCATCTTCTTTCGTCCAGCGTCTGCGGGTCTTCATGCAAAACTTGCGCCCATCACCAACTTCAGCTCACACTAAGAACGACGTTTTTCTGCCGGCAAACCTACAGACATCTTCACACGTTTTTGTTCGTGTCGATGCGTCTCGCCGTGCTCTTCAGCCTCGCTATGACGGTCCTTTCCCAGTCATCCAGCGTTCTGAACATCATTTTACAATCCTGCGTAATGGGTATGAAGACACAGTCAGCATTGAAAGGATCAAGCCGGCACCCATTCTGACAAGCTCCGTCTGATCATTTTTTTTTCTTCAAGTGCCCACGGCCACTTGTCTGCAGGGGGGGCCTATCTGTGGCATACTTTTCTTCTTCTTCTGGCACGACGCAGTTGGGACATAAACTAGTAGTGGGTAGTCTGCTGAGGAGGAAGAAGAAGTAGTTGCAACAATGGCGGAGATACATTAATAAACCGCGCTGTGTTTTCGGAACCGCGTTTCAGAGTGCTATAAGGGAAACCATATGCTTATTTATCTTTGTTCAAGTACCCACTCTCAATTTGTTTTTATTGCTGTTGAAAACCCGCCTCCTAACATTTTTATTGTGAGGCAGGCGGAACCTCGTTAGGATATGCCAAATGCCTAATCGAAATTACCACGAAGCGGACACTCACCGCGGATCAGCTTAAAATTAAGAGATATGCGAAGTCCAACAACAAAAATTCTTATTTTTGGCTGCACTCCACAAGTTTTCGGGGAAAGGCGCAGGGAGGGACGGAGAATCTATGCCTCGGTCACGTGCCTTCTGCATCAAATCAGCGTGGTTTAATGGGCTATGACACATGGTAAATGCGCATAACTTGAGGTCAGAGAGGATGCTTTACGCGCACAAATGCTGAGGTACAACAAGTAAGCAGCGCTCGTGAGTGTAAAGCCTCATCTCTGTCCTCGTATTGTTCGTATTTAGCTTGTATCATATCACACCAACAAGCCCAGACTAGTAGATTCGCGAATGGGGCTGGTTGGTAATTAATGATCGTGGTTTAGAGAGAAGACAAAAGCGAGGACGGCGAATTTCTCCGCCTTTTTCGTCGTCCCTGTGTTAGTCCGTGCTATAAGCTAAGATTCAGCTCATATTGCTTCCATCATTTGGTTTCCGCGTCTTCCCCAAGAGCAGGGACACGGAACTGGAACTATGTTCTTTTGAAATTGCGTTAAAAAACTGCTGTTTTTGAGTACACTGTGGTCAACATTACCCAAAAATTTGTCACTCATGGTTTAGGTTAGCTGCTGTTGGAGGATATTGATAGTGTGCATATGGGCTAAAAGAAGCGGCCAACCTCCCAAGTGCTGTCGTCATCAGCAGCCGGAACAAGCACGCAAACGTCGCTGCAACGATTTTCAAGAGGGAACGTTTGCACCTTCAAAAAATGTAATTCTTAATGTAGAGTAAACACAGCGCGTTGCAAAAGTACCGTATACCTTAATGTAATCGCACATGTGTGTCCTAGGCATTGTCTTAGAGATTTAAGAACAAAACACCCGAGTTATTTCATTATTTTCGTGGAGAAGATTCCATAACATCAGCGGCAGTTTCTGTAGCATTAGCTTTGGCGTCTTGCTTTAATCTTGTTGATCCACATGTTGCTGCTTCTTTTGCAGATTTCCCAATGCTCGAATGGACGCTGCAACATGCCAGGTGTGCTTCGAAGGTCCAAGCGCATAAAAAGGGAAATAATACTACACCGCCAAAGAAGGGGCGCAATTAAAAAGAAACTGGAGGAAGTGAAAGGGGCCGTGTCTGAAAAGTGGGAACATGTGAAGGATAAATTTAGAGGTAAGAAGGGTAAAAAAGGTGGTGACAAGGATAAAAAGAAGAAAAGCAAGGACAAGAGCTGAATAAAACCAAATAGTCACTTGCTGTAAATTCATTTTGATTTCATCATTCCTGCAAACACAGGGTTGCCAGTCACGCTATTGATACAGAATCGAACGTACTAATGCGTCAACTGGAACTTGCTGTATCACCCATACGTTTATCATTTCTATTATTAGGGGCGTATTGCTTCAAGCCTGCTTTATGGCCGTGAGTTGACCCGGTATTGCACAATATTTCAAATTAGCCCACGCGCACCTCTTCTTTCTTTTTTTCTGAAGGAAATATACATCCTGAAATATCCCTAAAGACTGAAAGCTAACAGCTTCATTGTGAAACATTGCGCCACCAGTGTTATTGGTGCTACCGCATGTTCCCGATATGCTTCACTGCTTTCTGTCGTCCTGCACATTCATCTCGCCATATCGGATGTTTCCGCTACCTTAACCCAACGTTTAAGATTCCAAGAAAGCACTCCTCTAGCTGGCAACCAAAAGCACGCTTGTTCTTTAGAGGGATGAAGTAACCCTACTGGACATCACCATGCACAATTGGATAATTATTCAAGATAAAGTGATAAATCTCAGCAAAATTATTAAATATCATCACAAAATTTGCAATGATGGCATAGCAGACCTTTATTGGGCGTCCTAGAAAAGAACAACCTCACGGCCGTCTAACACTAGATATGTTACTCCGTACTTCGCATCATAATTAAAATAATGCACGCGTTATGCCCGCTTGCGCGCCTCGAATGCACTGCCACATGTTAGACGAGCTCCTGCTCAGGAAATTCACTGAAGTTGAAGCAGCAATGATTTAGGCTACAAAAAATGCAGCCAACGCAAAAGATAGCTCCTTCGTTGTTTTTAATTAAAAACACCAAGAAATCAAACCAAAACTAGTGCTCATTCATAGAGCTTCTTTTTGATGTGGACTCGACAAGCAGTCACATCTTTGATGAACTTCTCTGAAAACTATCGATGCGTGAACGCTTAAAGAACTGCCCACCGCCAAGAAAGCAATTTTGCAACAATGCGCTCGCTCCGAGTATCCTCGCTATTCGAGGCCATGGTTCAAGCTAATGCATATGATGCATGCAGGCGTGAGCTCGTAAGTTAAATCATATATAAAATATTTTGTCCTGGAAAGAAAACTAGTACACATTAAGCGCCTAACAAAGCAAGGCTCAAGCACCGCCACTGGCGCTTAAAGAAACAAGGCAGACTTAGGGCTCCAAATATGGCTTGCTCTAGGATATGACCACTTTTCTGAGAACCACATGTATTATAAGCAGTGTACTTTATGTTTCTAATAAGCAGTGTACTTTATGGTGGAAACGCGAGCGTGAACTCGATCTGAAAGTTTGTAGCCACTGCCGCCACTATCATTATGTGGCGACGCCGGTGGGTGACCCGCTTTGTGAACTGTAAGAACCGCCGACTGGGAAATCCAACTTGTGCATCGTCCTGTTGTCTGCACTGGCACTTTACTGACCACCATCGATGACTGCTCTCTTTCGTACAAGTGCGTGAGCAACTAGAACAGATGGAGCGGGCAAAATTGGCTATTTGTATTTTTGCACTGTCACGTCTTCCTATGCCGCGTACACCTGCATTGCGTAATAGGGTACGCTAAGCTGTCTGGTGTTCTGACAGAAATAACGTAGAAAAAAGTAAAAGAAGCTGACAAACAAACCACGGAGTAGCCCATGGAGCAAGAATTATCGAGGAGGCGAAACTACACTCGTTCGGACGTCCTAATAATGTCACGGATACGGGCACAGCACTGGTGCGCACTCTGTCTTTAGATTCCGCTAGCGGTGAGGGAAAAACGCGTAGACGGAGCTCGCCGGTTCAAGGCTATTCGACGCTGATTCGCCGTTCGCGGTTTACGCTCGATTGGGTGTGTATCTTGTGCGGGCGTGCCGGCTCGGGGTTTTTCGGTAAATAACGGGAAAACTAGCGCCGCATGCAGGAAAATTACCTGAGTGATATACCTCGTAGAACGCGAAATCTATAATCTTTGATAACGTGAACTCTACAGCGTAGGTAAAATTTTGAAAGCGGAAGCCTTAGCTCGCTCATCAAACGCGACAACTGACCTTCGGCGGCGTCAACATGGGTGATGCAAAAAATCTTCATCACCTGATGACGTCAACACATGCCATTATCATGACGTCAAAGATCGCCAAATATTTTGTGACGTCATTGTGACATCATGATGACGTCAGATGACATGATTTCATCACACAATATTATTGCTTTGCACTGCCTACGAAGTCAGTGCAAAACAAGGTGAGCTGCAGAAGGCTTGCGATGCCTTCGATGGCAGTGCAGGTATTTTTCACATGTTCGAGGGGGATTCATGGAAATTCGAAGGGCTGCTGAAGTTACGTAACATTAAAATTGTGAACTCAAATACGCAATCACCGTTCCCGTAACGTTAAATTTAGATCATAGACTACTCCATACCATTTGACCAATTTGAGGGAAAGGAATAAATAGCTGTGACTACACATCGGGGACGCTCCAGGCGCCGTTGTCTGAGCAAACTGAAGGGGAAAATGCAAGAGCGTTGATATGCACGCTGTCGTAACAAGAAAGAAGACAAACTACAGGACATGATAGAGGAGTTCGCGAGCTGCCTCGTTTCGCACGTGCGGTTTACTCTTGAGGCACCAAGTTGTTTGTTGCTGTCGCAATGGCGTCATCAATACTTCACTGACATCGATTCATCCTTGCTGTCTATTCGAAACAATGCCGTAAGAGGCAAGGCGGATCATTACGCAATGCTCCCAGGCATTACTACCCTGTGAGAACCAGGCGTCGGGTAAGGGGGAGCATAGGCGTGCGCACTGGGGGGAGGGGGCGGTGGCCTCCCCCCCCCCCCGCTCTGTTCACCTAATTGGTGGGGCGCAAAGTCAGCCCAACACATTGACATAATTGGGGGGGTGGGGGGCGGCGCTGCTACGAACCTTCGCCGACTCCTGAATGCGAACCCGGCGCACGCTTACGAGGGGGATGCCTGTACGCGTGCTTCATGAAGCGGTGAGTGCTGGCGGTAGGTGTCAAGCTATCCACCCAATGTAGCCGAGGTCGACGCCCAAGCCACTAGGCCACGGCTACGGTACGCTAAAATACGTCGTAAATGACAGGCAAAATGGCCTGCACGCTTCTCGTATGTAGGCGCCTTCAGCTCATTCCACTAGCCGCGCCTTGCAACGTCAGTGGCGCGTGAAACATCGTCAGATCGAGTTGAAGGTAGGCACCCTTTATAATGTATTTCAAATTTTCTGGGCTGGATACCTTCGGACTGCGTGCCCCAATCGATGCCACTCTTGCCGCAGTAATCTATTCAGACTTTAGTCTGAGCAACCGGCAAGTAAAAAAAAAAATCACAGCATATCCACGTGGTGAATGATGATGAGTGGGGCGAAGCGAACTCGCGCTGCAGCACGGCGATGGCATTGGCGCGACCGTGGTCCTTCTTGATGGAAGATATTGTGACTAGATTGTTTGAGAACCACAATCTGCTGCACACACCGCAACTATGGCCGAAACTGTTATCAAGGAAGTCCCGCTGGAAGCGCGCGTCGGCGCCTTCGGGCGGAGCCCCCTGATGCGTTTTGCAGCCACTTCACGTGCTCGCACAGCCTCGGGCTCTGCCTGCCGATACGCGCGCTTTCTCGCCGCTTCACGGTCCTTCACATTTTGAAGATCCGATTCGCGCCGCAGCCGTGCAGCTTGTCGAGCAGCTTCGGCCTCGCGGGCTCGAACGGCGGGGTCTTTGCGCCGCAGCCGTGCAGCTTGCCGAGCAGCTTCGGCCTCGTGGGCTCGAACGGCAGGGTCTTCTCGCCGCAGCCTTGCAGCTTGTCGAGCAGCTTCGGCTTCGCGGGCTCGAACGGCGGAATCTGCTTCGCGGCGTCGACGTGCGGCTTCGGCCTCGCGGGCTCTCACCTCAGGATTCTGTCTGCGAGCGCGCGCTGCCGCCGCCTTCCGTGCCCTCCGTTCCGCAGCCTTGTCTTCCATCTGGCGACTCTGAGCTAAAGAGAAAGCGTGCCAAGAGGGAGCCTCATGGCGCGTTACTTCTGAAATGTTGTCTTCGGGTGTCGTTGAAAACACGAGACGTAGTAAAGAAGAAAGAACGCCACACAGGCGAACACGCACGAGAGTGTCACTCGTCAACGTCGTCTTCTTCTACTGCATACCAGAACGCGCGCAGTAAATAAGAAAGAATGCCACACAGGCGAACACGCACGAGAGTCTCACTCGTCAACGTCGTCTTCTTCTTCTACTGCATACCAGAACGCGCGCTTATCACGAGCTAGAGGTGGCTACTACAACGCTACAAACAAACGGAGGATGGACAGACCCACGGCATAAGGAGCTTCGCTCCTAAATGTATGGTCATCGTAAAAGGCATCGTGCTTCGATTTCACCCCATTGCGAGCGCGTGAGAGCATCCCGCCAAATCTGCGCTTCTTGCCGCTAGGGTCGCCTTCGCTCGGGCAGCGGAGTTACGTCTGCACGGAGCCTATACGTAAGAGCGCCGCCGACAACCAAGTCCTTTTTTCCGGCGCGGAGTCCAGCCTTGTCATAGTAACACTGAGGCCGTGGCTAGGACGGCTAGATGATTTGACGCGACAGCGTTAAATCACCTAGCCGTGGCTCAGCGGTAGAGCATCGGACGCGTTATTCGAAGGTCGCAGGTTCGGTCTCTGCCGGCGGCAAGTTATCTTTTCGTCCACTTTACATGAAACTAGAAAACGCTAAAGAAATAAACGGAGGAAAAGCAGCACAGCAGGTTGCACAGCAACAACGTGGTGTCGATATCTGATGAGGGTGTATGAATCGTGTATATCATTGCAGTGGGAAATAGAATGGAGATGTATTGCAGTGCAAGGTTACCTAAGAAGTTTAACAGTCGCATCTCCTCTGCAACGAACACTTTTCTTGAACGCCTACCTCAGATAAGAAGCGCACACCACTAGAGAACAGCAGTCCGGCTTTGCAAAGCGGTGCGCCTCTTGCAGTTCCCGTCCGGATGAGTTTTTAAGCGCGCAGAACTCCGACATTGTGTTCTCGTCGATTTGTGACAGCACAGTGAGACCCGCGGACCATTCGGCTCTGGTTGTCGAAGAAAAGGGCCGCATGTTCTTGGCTCGAAACTCTGCCAACTACTGCTGCTCAACTTCTGCGTGGCCTTTCCTTATGGAGACGCCAGCAGACGATTCCGTGACGGCGCCCAGCAAATAATGGCGTTTTTGCCGTGTCAGTGTTGGTGGATCATCAAGCATTATGAATATCCGAACGCTGTCTACGAATAGCGTTCGCCGAGCACATTTTTTTTTTCAGCAGTCGGTGGTTTGATTTCATTTCGCATATGTTGGCTTACCAAGCTCTGCTGATGGTTTGATCTGGTCATCGGTGGTGTTGTCCTGTTCACGGTGGGTGAAAAGTTTTGTGCCTTGACGTAAATGCCACAATAATCACCAAAGTATTGAGCGGCGAAAATAAGGCGGATTATGCTGAAAGATACGAGACTCGATCAAGCTCGGTCTCTACAACTCTGAAATTGAAGGGCAGCATCATGAGTGCCGTCAGTGCAGGCGGCTCAGGCCAAAAAGGAGTATATTTGCTCTATACAGCTCTATAATTTCCGGAGTTTATTGGATATTTTCCCGTTTAATATGTTGTCTACAATGTAACATGTGCCAGAACAGTTGTCACCTTCATTTGCACTGCTGAAGCATACGAACCTCGACCTAGCGAAACTCGCGATTTAAAAAGAAAGGCTGCAAGCAGGCCTTTATTACATCGAGGTACGACTGTAACCATATTACACACTATTAACCAACTAGTCAAACAACATGTTTTAAGAGCGCAACACGACAGCCTTAAGTACCAATACGCGCACCACGAAGCTGCACACATTGGTGTCGCTGTGGCTGATGGTGATGATTATAATTATAACTGAGTTCTTCGTTATGGATGGGCAGCTTTACACCACCGACTCGTTAGACAAACGGGACTCTTCGCCATCACGCTCATATGGGGTATTTTTCCGAAGCAGTTTAAACTAGTGTGCCATGATGTGTGCGCCCGCTTTAGGGTGTTGCCATTCTTTGAAGGGGTTGCCATTTTTGGCCTCGCGTCTCGCGCCTCTCAGCGCAGCTGCCGTAGAGCGATGAGACGCCGGTAAGACGTATGGCAGCCACGCCGCCGTAGCTGCCGGAGATGTCCTCACCCTAAAGCGGACAAAACGTTCATCAAAGCACCCTGTAGGAACCATTAGTGTGCCTTTTTGGTAGTACGCCTACCTGCCACGCTGAACACCCGTGTTCGATTCCTGCTCGCACCTTGATTTTTATCCTTCGCATTTACCGGGCTTTTTCGCTCACGAACAACGTCACTGTCACCGCATTTTCTGCGACACGGACTCTGTAACGCTATCGAGTTAAAATGGTCTGTTGTTGTGAGCTCATAACAGATTACGCTGTAGTAGCAGATGCAGCCCAGCCTCGTGTAGTGATGACTTGACCAGGATCTTTTCGTTAACGAGGACTTACATAAAACAGAATCAGTTGTGCATGGCGACGGGGACTGAACAGACGTTATATTTTCAGCAGCTACACAGCAAGAGAGCTCCGTATCTCTACTTCTTAAAACTTGGAATAGTAGCTCCCCAGAGTTTGTCCTGTCTTCATACTTCTTTTTTGCTTCTGTGCCAGCAAATATGAAAGACGTGATTTCGTTTTACGTTTATAATGTTCTCTTACCTTGCAGTGTGTGCCATCTGATTCTCTCCGCAGAATTATTTTTCCTGGTGGATGTAAGGGTGATATCCATACGCAAGGAAACACACAAGGAGTAACAGTGGATGTCTGCCACAAGCAACCATGAGCAAGGCGCGTCCGACACTGGCAGTCTAAATAAGTAATAGCTCCCCATTTTTGTCCCTCTCCTAAAAACAACACTACACGCGCAGTTTGTGCCGCTAAGCTTTAGAACGAAGTCTGCACCAAGCATTTCAGCAAAATATCTGCAAGCACAAATGAGGCAACATTGATTAGACGATTGACGGTCAAGCAAAAGCGCAGCGAACGCGACTGCGTAAAACATTATTTCTTTCGCAGTCACCACATGATGATGCAATATGACTCACCCATAGAAGAGCGCTAATGCGTTTTACTGTGCTGTAACAAATCAGTGATCACTGTAATTTTTCTAATGTGAAGAGTTCGTTCTTAAAGCATGTACAGGCTTTCAGTCGCTCTTGCATACAAGCAAATGTGCACTACGCTCGGTGGCAACCCAAGAATACAGACCGAGGTGAACCCACAAAAGTGTGGGGAACCAGGCGTCCAGCTCTTTATTATAGCCATGCTCACAAGAGTACGGTTTCAGCTTAAGCGTTTTCGCACAGGAAATATAAATGCTACACCTATTCGAAAACGTATGTCTACTATTTCTCGCCGAAGGATCATCTCTGCTTGAACGCTGTTACTTTATAATCTTTGGATTATGTCAGCACGCCAAAGCTTCATCTTAATACCAACGACAAAAGCAAAACTGCACTGTAGCATGATTATTCTTACACGGAAGAAACTTCACGTCACGGATGTGAGCCAACCAAATCGGCAGCACGCTAGCTTAGATTCCTAGGTCGTCGTTGACTACAGCCGTTTCGCCACATAATTCTTGGGTTGCCACCGAGTGTAGGCTGCACGGATAATAGAATTATTAATAGGTCCATACTATCTAGACAAGGATGATACATGTCGCCAATAATGAGCGGCTGCACTTATTTTTTGGGGGCGTGTGAAAATATTTTCCTATGAATGTACAGTGCAATAACTTGTGTCTTGCACGTTATGTCGAGAACAGGCGCTGGTCCTCGTGTATCTTTGTATCTCGTGTCCGTTGCGCCGAGTTTAATCATGAACCTATACCAACTTGCCCAAGTATCAGTGCTACTCAACGTCATAGTTAAGCGTGCGCAGCTCATATATACAGGAGGGATAGGTTGCCCCTTTGTTCGGGCGAAGGCGGGCCGGGAGGGGGGCAGCGTCTTCAAGCCAGACGCTGACTGTGCATTTGGATGGGAGCGCGGAACCAAAATTAAATCTGTTATTCTCGTGATCACACATTTGAAAGATCGCTTGTGCAAATTTCATTCCAGCACTCACTGTATGTATATATTTTATGCTTTTTAACCAAGAGCGCACATTCATTTCTCTGGTTATGTCGTTATCACTTTCTTAATTTTGACAAAATACCCTTCCCAAAAACTAGGAAGGAAGAACCCGCTAAACCTAGGAGAGCAAGAATTTTATCGGGTCCACTATATTTCTCAAAATACATTGAGCATAGTAAGAAGTGAACAGGTTTTCAAAGTTGGAGTGCACAACAAAAACAGAAGGTAGGCAGCATAGGCATAAGGGCAAACACAAACGTATGCGAGAAAACACGGGCGATGCTACGCCTATTCTGAAGAAATACTGTTTTTCAGCACAACAATCACTAATTTTTTGTAGTTTTCTCTACCAATGATTGTGCTCGAAGGAAGTATAAATTCTACTTTATCTGGGCAGTGCAGAATATTTAGATTCCTAGATAACTTGTTTGAGCGAAGACAAGTAAGCTCCTCTCTATTACTCTAGGCAACACTACAGTGAAGATAAGAATCCCATGAAGCATGCACAAAAGCAGCCGTGGTGGCTTATGTTGCCACGGGTCAGTGCATGATGGTCAATTGAGGTTTTGGCTTTACTTTACGTACACCTTGAGGGAGCTGAACTTTCTGCAAGCGATGCTATGTTGGAAAGTCGTCCCTTAGATTTCCTGCGTAAATTAGTCAGTCCTGCGAGTAATTTATTCATTGCAGTTGTGTGCCTGAAGTCTATCCGCTAGTGTAGAGTGAAATGGCTATTAATGATTTTCCCTGACACAAACACAAGTGCTTGGGTATGGCGGTCCCATCCGCCCTATTTCCTCCGTGGTCGGCGTCTTTCTAATAGAATATAAACTTCGTTCATACCCAGCACCTGGATGGAAGCGCCATTCTAACTATATTGCCGGCAGCGACCTCGCTGTAGCTGGAGGAGTTGGAAGTGTCGCTTACGTCGTCAGGCATGATGGAGGGTGCAGTGCGACTCCGAAGACCCAGGGCGATCGAAACAGGGCAGCCTGCACCACTTGCTAAGAGGTTTATTCGCAGGGGATGCGGGAGAACGGACAGCGGCGGGAAGCGTTCGGCCAAGCGCCGCAACCACGAGCTCATGCCAATTGCGATGCCGGTGAGGCGCAGATCAATCTCCCTGTGGTCACCCTTCTTGACTACATTTGTTTTATTGATTATTTCTTTGGTGCGCGCGTGCAAGCTGTGTGTGAGGAGGGTTTTTTGGAACGCCACTAGCTACGCAGGTTATACAATACAAGCTTCGCTTGAACATATTGGAAATAATGCTCATTACGTATGGGTAAAGCGATTGTTATCATTTACATCGAGGATATATTTGGTTTCGAACACGCAAGGAGTCGCTCGTTTCAACTATTCCCAGTTTGTTAACACCGATTCATCAACTTGAAAATATCATTACCCAGCAAAATAACAACAATCAAGTAGGCGAGGAGTAAACCATGACCAAGATTCATCATACGTGCGCAAATTAGCACTAGCAATCTGTTTTACGCGACGGAAAGTAGTAGTTGTGATTAAATAACTACATAAATGACTAACTTCTATGAAGCTGTACCACTAACGACGGAGTCGTTAAGATATTTTTTGACTACTTGGGACGCCCGAGGCTGCATACGTAGTACACACGGCGGCGCAGCAGAACGGGCCTCACCGCACCTTCTGCCACGTTGGCGAAGCAACAGCAAAGAATAGAAGCTGAAAATTTATTTTTCGAATGAAACTTTCAAGTACCATTACAAAAACAACCCAAACGCGTACGTTAATGAAGCACCATCATTGAGAAATTCTGGTCGCATTAGCGTGAATACTACTCTACCCCCGCAAAATAGGCAAGGGTGTCGAATATCTCAATTTTAACGCAAGGGCGTTAAAGAGCTCGTTTCGCAGCAATTCCGGTATCGGCGTCGTTGGTTGTGAGAGAAAAATCATCTTGTCCGTGACCAAGATTTTGAGAAAGATGCAAATAAAATAAATCATAAAAACTTTGGTTCCAGCGAGAATCGAACCCAGGCTGTCTGTGTGGCAAGCAGGTGTCCTACAACAGAGCGAGCTCTTGCTTTTTTTTTATTACCTGGCTTTGGTACAAAACACATAAAACAAACAGCACTAGAATTAAAACCACCCGATTCTACAAAGTACACATGGTGACTGTGTAGTCAACCAGCATGGGGCTGGTATCGTCTAGTTAAAATTCGGCCAATGTATCCAGCGGCTGTAGTCTTGAGAGCCACTCGGGTGGTTCCGGTTCCGCTTTATATAATTCTAATAACCAATGAATGCTCTCTCTGACGTACGCTCGTGCAGGCCGCGCATCTTTGTCGAAGTAGAATCCAGCCATCCGCGATCTCCACAAACAGTGGAGGCCCAGGAGCATAACTGCGTCAAACGGAACGCCGTCTTCATTCTTTACGCACAAAAACCGAATGCCATATGGGTGCAGTGGGAATTCTTTTTTGACTGTTCTCTGTAATACGTCCCAAAAATAAACCCCCTCCCAGCAATGTAAAAAAACATGGTCTATCGTTTCTCGCAATTTGCAAATGAAACAATGACTACCCCATGGCGAAAAGCAATCCCTTGTCTCCGAAAAGGCTTTAACAGGCAACGTTCCGGTATGAAGTTGAAAGAAAAAGGTCTTTGTTCCCGGCTGCACCTGCATTCTTTTACTCTCTTTAAAACATTGCTACCTGGGTCTCCACTGTACAAGGACCTGTACAACGGCACTGGGAAGACAATGTCGCACAAGGCAAAATAAAGTTCTTTTCGTTTTACATTCCAAAGGTACTCTCTTCAAAATCTTACAGAAAGAAACCTGACACTAGACACTATTTCTTTATAGAAACCGCTAATCCCTCCCACACAATCTTCAGTAGTAACAACATACTCAGGGAGACATCTACCAAGTCGCACTTGACACAGTGTTCGCAGGAAGGGATGTGTGACATCTCTAAAAAACAAAAAACGGCTAACAAGCTGCCGCAAAAAGGGATGACCACGTCCCAGGCCCCCATCTTTGACCCGTCGAAACAAGTTGGTACAGCTGCATCGCTCACACTCAGAAGACCAGACAAATATGGCAAATATTCTGTGAAGCTTCTGCACATTAGTCCGGGAGCAATGCAGCACCTGCATTACGTACCACAGCTTGCTGATAAAAAACAAGTTACAAACGGTGGCTGTGGCAAAGATCAATAAAGCGGCTCCTTTGCACTTATCGGCTTTCTCCCGTGTATCTTTCGCCTGACCTTTCCAATATTGATTGCTGTCGCAATAACCATCGAGCTGGACGCCCAAGTACTTACCCGGGGTCGTCACCCAAGGCACGTTAGCGAAGTGGTCAGGTTTCGTTGGCCACGATCCGTGCCAGAGCCCTAGGCACTTCGACCAGTTAACTCCGCTCCCTGTAGCTTGGCTGAATGCACGCGCGGTTTCGACAGCCTGTGTTACACTACGTTTGTCCCTTGAAAAAATAGCCACATCGTCCACATACGCAAGCAGCTTAACTTCTGCTGCTTGTAACTGAAGACCGCTGATGCTATATTCATTGACAATTTTCATGCAGAGAGTTTCTATATACATGCAAAATAACAGGGGGCTGAGGGGGCAACCCTGACGAACCGAAGGTTGCACACTAATGGGGGCCCCCAGACTTTTATTCACAATCAACCTCGTAGTGCAGTTTCGGTACGCCAGGGCCACTCCCTCGCAGATAACAGAACCAAGGTAACATAATTTCACAGAACAAACAAAATTCTATTGTCAACACAATCAAAAGCCTTTTCAAAATCAATCTGTAAGATGGCAACTCGCTGATCTGAATAATCACAAGATTCAAGTATGCTGCGCGCAATGTGAATATTGGTAACAATAGATCGCCCTTTCATACCGCACGTTTGATGAGGCCCAACGATGTCCTTAATCGCAGTCTGTAGTCTTCGAGCCAATACCTTCATGTAGGTTTTGTATTCTACGTTAGTAAGTGCTGTTGGTCTATACCCTGAAACAAATTTTAGCTTATCTGCGTCCTCGGTTTTGGGTATAAGTACTGTATGGGACGACCTGTATGACGGAGACGATGTATTTAATTTATACGCTTCATTAAATATGACTGTGAGGATAGGGCTTACTTCGTGTTTAAACTGTTTATAAAACATCACACCATCTCCCGCTAAAGGGGACCATGAGGCGATGCGAAGCATTGTTTCGGCATGTAGAGCCCGCGTTTCAGAGGTGGAGTGATGAGGGGAAAGGGGAGAGGGGAACGGAGAGGGGGGTGGGAAAGAGGAGAGGTGATGTGGAGAGGGGGAGGGGAGGGAAGATGGGGGGAAATAGGGAAAGGGGAAAGGAGGACAGATGGGAGGGGAGAGGTGGACTGGGAAGGGGAAGTGGAGAGGGGGATGGGAAAGGGAAATGAGAGGGGGAAATGGAAGGGAAGGGGAGAGGTGATGTGGAGAGGGAAATGGGAGAGAGGGAGTGGAGAGGGGAAGTGGAGAAGGTTTGCACATGCGCAGTAAGGGTGGTCACGCCGCACACCACCACCACCACCACCGGATTGAACTCCGCTATAAGATGCTTCACATCTAAAAGCGGCGGTGAATCCGTCAGGTCCGGGTGATTTTCCAGGATTGAACTTGTCTATTGCTACTTCAACTTCGGCTGAGGTTATTGGCCTTTGCAAACTCTCCTTTCTTTCATCGTCCATGCGGGGCAAATCAGGCAGATACTCGTTTTTGAATTTTTCCAGTTCTACGTCGTGCGCGGCGAAGAATGTCCGATAATGCTCAGTGAAAACCATTTTAATGTCATCTGTATCGGTTGATACCAACCCGCCCCGTTCTATCTCGTGTATGTGGCTTCTCTCGGCACGTGCTTTTTCCAAGCACAGCGCGCGCTTCGATGGCGATTCACCCGCGGATGAGTCCTCTGCCCTTGCCCTCACCAATGCACCCCGATAGCGTTCTTCATCCAGTTGCTCAATCTTTTGTTTTACTTTTCTTATGTCTTCTATCCATTTTCCGGGGGCTCGGCATTCCTGCTCAAGTAACTTATCAAGCAGCACTTTTAATTCCTTCTCTTTCCTTTTCTCTTCGTGCCGAATACACGTAGCCCTTTCAATTGCTTTCAATTTTAGAGATTCCTTACATAATTCCCACTGTTGCCAAATACAAAGGTTTCCACTAGGGTCCAATTTGGTGATTTCATCCTTTACTGCTAAATTAAATTCATCATCCTGCAAAAGTTTACTATTTAATTTCCATGTTTCCCACGAGCAACAGTTGGTTCGCTTGGTAACTCCGACAGAGCACTGTACTAAGCAATGGTCCGAGAACGACACTCGGACTACATCGTAACTGGTACCTTTCGGGAGGATATCCACAGAGACGTAAATGCGATCGAGTCTTGCATGGCTAGGGCCTTCAAAACGCGTGAACTTTACCACACTCGTACCTTGGATACATTCTGCAACATCCTCAAGGTCCCAGCTTTCGACTATGTGCGTCAAAATATCGGTATTCTTATCTCTGAAAGCCCGAGTGCTCGTTTTGTCGTGCGCACTAAGGACACAGTTAAAATCGCCGAACACTATTAACTGCCTTCCTGCACTGAGCCGTTGTTCAAGGCTGTGAAAATACACGGCCCTTTCTTCGACCTTGTTGGGCGCGTACACGCACAAGAAAGCCACTCGGTGCTGTCCAGAGAAAAGTCACGTACAGCATATCCGCCAGCCACACACGAAAAATGGGCGTTCACCTCAAGCCCCGGCAACTTCTTAACAAATAGGATGCAGCCGGCCGATGTGCCCACTGCATGGTTAACTACAGCAAAAAAGCGAGACGTGAAACGCTGCACCATGCTGCCGGTCTCCTCTTCGCCATCGACTTTAGTTTCCTGCACCGCTAGGACGCCTATGTCGCGTTCTGTTAAAAGTCGATAAAGCTGGCTTTGTTTTCTTTTCCCTGACAGTCCCCTAACGTTAATGGTGGCAACTTTTAACGAACAGGCAGGTGCCATTTTAACGAATGAAAAGGAGACCAGCAGCACTGTGTTTACCTCTCACGTCTAGCGCATGGCTAGACGATGCCATCGCCGGCAGTGCCATCCGGCGCAACCGCTGGAGCTTGTCCAACGGGCTCGGCGTTGCCGCCGCGCTCGTCGAAAGTCACGTTCGGGTGCGGCCGCAGGGACGACCGCCGTACTTGCGCTGTCTTTGCAGGGGTTTCCTCGACGCCAGGAGTCGTCGGCTGGGTACCGTCATTGCTGCACTGGGGGTGGGGGCATTTCGACGCCGTGGCGGCATTGGCAGGCGTATGGACGCCACTCTCCTCCGGCTGTGGCTCTTTGGAGGTCTCAATGTCGCCGACCCTGGCAGCTCGTTGACTGTCCGTCGCTTTCCCCGTCATCTCGGTTACCACAGCCGAGTCTACCGCCGCCCTTTGCGGTGCTGGAACGACACCTTTGCCGGTGTCGCCTCCTGACGACTTTGCAGGCAGGACCTGTGATGATGGCTCGCTGCCCGTTGACCGAAACGAGTCACCTTCACGTTGTTGGACCCCAGGGCAATCCGCCTTCGGGGCGTCACTACCGGAAGACGCTGTCGTGTCCAGCGTGCCCGTCTGCTTTCTCGCGTCTTCCGGGCCCCTCGCTGCCTCTTCAGCCTCGGCGACGTCCATCAGTTCCTCGTTGTCGTCCGCCTTTGGCTGTCCGGTCGCTGACGCGTAGGTACGGACGCAGTCTGCGTCCGCGTGTCCATAGCGCCGGCACTTCGAACAGCTCGGCACCTTGCAGTCACAGCGTACGTGACCCGTGCCGTGGCAACGCAGGCATTGCATTGCCCTCCCGGGCACCACCACGAGGGCGAATTCGCCGGCGACTCTAACCTGGTGGGGCAGGACGTTCACCTTGAGTCCAGGCTTAAACTTGAGGAGCAGACTCCTAGTGGTTGAGCCCTTTTCCCGCATGCCCTGAACGCGCCAACGCTCACGCGTCACCTCGGTGACGTTTCCGAACGCTGCGAATGCTGTGCGGATGTCTTCGTCCTGCACGTCGTAAAGCAGCCAATGCAGGCGAAGTTTCACCTGCTGGTCTTCAGAGTCGAAAATAACACACCGGCGCCCTTTCACCTTCAGCTCCTTCAACGCAGCCAGCTTCTTCGTGGCTTCTCCGGTGTTGAGGGTCACCGCCCATACATGGTTAATCTGATACGACCCCAACGCCACCACGTCGGGAAGCACACCAGCAGTGACCAGGGCGTCTCGAAAGTCTTCGACCCTGTAGTGCCTCTCACGCACGTCTCCGTGCAAGAACAACGTGTTCTGAACAATACGACCGGTAGGCAGAGTGGGCAGCACAATTTCGTAATCCTTATCGTCTTCGGCAGCATTCCTGTTACCGCGGCCGGCACAGGCCGCTATCGCCGCTCCATCGGAGCCGTTCATCCTGCGACCGTTCGCTGGCGCGCCCGGAAGTAGAATAAGCAAGCTCTTGCTTGAATCTGCTTCGAAAAAAAAAACACTATATGAATGTCATGTAGTGGAAGGAGTCTGCTAACGCATGTAAGATTGCTTGGCAGAAGCGTAGAATGGCACCAGGCGTCAAAAGATGTGAATTGCGCAACAAGTAGGTGATTTGAAGCCCCACCCATTCATTACAAAGCGCTGAGACATATTTAACCTTCATCAGCTGAAAAAGAATGAACAGATGAGCAGCTGCGTAGGTTCGCGTGTTGCCTTACGGACACGTAGTTGGCCCTTCGCTCATTCGCAAAAGGAAGAATTATGGCGTAGTGGGCACTTAACAACTGCACTTGCAGTAGGCATTCTAGCATAGTTTTAAACGCCCAATATCACGCGCACAGTGGTTTGTTTCCTTGCAGCACGGCTGAGGCATGCACTGAGAACCTAAGCTAGGCTAGCAGTTGAGAAGGCGATGCGCACGGGGTCCGATTACGCTGTCGCGTCGTACTCTTGAAGGCGAAGCTCAAGCGTCGTCCAAGTTTTTATATACGCTTATCACATTTCCTTCATATTATAAGACAACATCGATTGCCCTTGAGATCAGGAGAAATAGCATCTAGGCATAAACTTCGGCATAAGTTTAACCTGACATAGCGTTGAAGCCAATTTCACCTAGAGACACCTGAAGCTCAGAAATGTACTCACTAATGACAATGGAAGCAGCCGTTGGCAGTGCCATCCACCTGCTGCCCAGGCCAGGCCTATCGGCAAACCTGAAATTACCACTAAAACGCAAAAATGAAACAATTATCATGCGAAATAACAAGTGAGAATACATAACAATTTAAATCATAGCGTGGAACTTCACTTGGACGAACTTCAAAGGAGCCCAGGAAAAAGTTCGTTAAAGTGAAAGTTCGATCAACTGAAATAGCTATGTTGCAAATTATCTGGAGCTAAAGAAAACATGAGTTGTTAAAATGAAATTGAAGCCCTTTTATTTGCAATGCTACTCATTTTAAAGTCAATTTCTGCCTATTTAGCATGTTTTGAAGAATGCAGTAGTCTTTTGCTGCACTTGTGCACTTAGCGACTCAATTCATGACCACTGCAGTACTGTGTCCGAGCTCTCATAAATCTTTTCTGGCAAAACACTCTGCTGGGCAGCGAAGGATTTCACTTTTTCGAAGTACAACAGCGCTTCTTTAGGTGAAATTTTCGGTGCTTCCTCCACAATGGTTAGTTCTACCTCCTCCTCTTTTTCTTCCTCTGTTAGGACGCTCGCTGCAATCTCTTCTGTAGACAGAGTGGTGCATATCTCAACGCAGGCAAATACGCAGCCAAAGCCAAATTAAGTTCAAAGCCAAAGGGGTCCGACTGATCGTCAAGTGATGTGAAGAGCCATTATCAGCGTAAAATAATGGCCTCCGCGATAGGCGCCGGTGGCACGCCACCGGCGGAACTTATCGTGAAGGCCATGGCAAAACTATGCTACAGAACGTGCGGTTGCACTTATGATAAATATGACGTGGTGGGCATTGGAAGTTGTCGCAAAATATGTTCAACTGAAATGCACTGTGCCTTGTGTTTCGTTAAAGTGAAATTCGTTAGCATTGGGTCCAATGGCGCTTCTGCGGGGCATTTAAAAAAAGTTTGTACAACTGAATAGTTCGTTTAACTGACGTTCGTACAAGTGGTATTTTGCTGTATAACACTTTGTAGTGCAAATTATTGTGCAGATTTTGTAATGGCACTGTAATTATTTGGTTACTAGCGCAGGACGACAGGGAGGTATTATTGTGGAGCCGAGTTTACGGAATTCAATATATCTAAAAAATAGTGACATTACTCACCTATACTTATTTAGCCAGAGAAAGCCAGAGATCATCGATCGTTTATTTTTGGGTTCCTGGAGTTTTTATTGTGGAAGCACTCAAGCTAGTCATCGCTTCAAGAGTGTTTAGAGGAAGCTCTACACTGGGCAGCAGCTGGGATATCTCAGTTAATATACGTGCAAAAGGCTAGGCAACTGTTTTAATACGAGCGCTGAACCGATTTAAATAGCGTTATTATATTAATTCATCGTCCTGTGCGTCATCATCATAATTTTTTCAGAACGAAACTGACGCAGCACTGTCTGCAAACATCACTATTCCAAGCCAACAATCAGCAGGAATGTATTCTTAGTGTCATAATTTCCAGCGTATTCTACGTCCACTGCGCCGTGTCAGCCTCTGCCAATGATATCCCGTTACCGTAACATGTGCCAGCTCATTCCATTTCATTCGTGCAAACTTTTTGATTTCGTCTTTCCACTCAAGTCCCAACCGTCCTCGGCTGCCTTTCCGATGCCTTGGAATTGATTTCACTGATTCAGGCGACCGTTATCTTTCCTGTTGGATACGTGCCCACACAGGTCAATTTATTTCTCTTTAACGGGTCCTAAACCACGTTACCAAGCAATCATCGAATGACCCCATATCAGAGTTCGTTGCCTCATAAATACATTGACACAAAAATTTCTCGAATCCGTCAAGAAGTAGCCTCGTTCCGACGGCACACTGGAATCTACACAAAGAGAAATGGTACGGGGGTAAGAACGCGTGTCATGGTCTTGAGCTCGCGCGATGAAACGCGATCGCTCTCTCCTGTTGTGATTCCTGTGCGCTAGTATGGCTACTGTGTAATGTCAGCAGACAATGGAGCACGGCGCCTGTACGTGGTGGCAACCCAAGGCAACGAACGCACCAGGTATGTTGGCTATTTTCCGATAGTATCTGTCTTTTGACCTAAAACCGCAGGCGCTGGCAGCTCCGAAGAGGATGAGCACGGGCCTCTGCATGAAATGAGGACCTGAGATAACTGAAACATCGCCCTCCGCTTCTGAAGTCTCCTTGCCACGAACGACTTCAACATTTGGCTCAGCTGTTCCTAGCGGTGTCTGCTTTTCGCAAGACGCCTTTTTTCACCAAGCCCAATAGGTGTTTCATGGCCATTTATAGTTAACTTGAGTATCAGGTTCATCATTTAAGAAGCGCAAAATGACACGGGGACGAAGCATAGACACACACAGGACAAGCGCTATTGTGCACGTTTCCCTTGTGTGGAAGCGCTTGTCCTGTGTTTGTCTATACTTCGTCCCCGTGTCATTTTGCGCTTCTTAAATGATGAACCATTTCCAACTAGGCCTGCAGCCGTTTTGTTGAGTATCAGGTACGCTTCTTTCATCTCTCTGTCCCGAGGTCTTAATCCTTTCCTATTCTTTTGTCCGCTCTGCGGTCCTTAAGCCCATTGTTTCAGCACCACATCGTAAAAACTGGTCATACACAGCGGTAGTGCACGTTTTCCTTTGCGGACAGAAGTAAAATACTTCTTGATTTGGGAATGTCTCCCGCGTGCACTCGAGCTCATGCTTATCCTTCGGTGATTTATGTTTTCATAAATGTGATCCACTATTACTCACTAGCCGAGGTATACCTAGTCTTGCATATATTTTCAAGCCTAGGTGCTACTTTCGGCTCTCCTTTTTCATACGGCTAATCAGCAGTCATTTTCATGAGAATATTGATTTTAGCGCTACTTTATTACTCTTGAGGTTTGCGTCTTCAATCATCTTTCTTGTTTCATTTCATAACCATCACTGTCGAAGAGTACAATGTCATCTGCAAATTATAGCTTGCTGAGATATTCTCCATCAATCTGTATTCCTAATTGTTCTCAACCTAGACGCTTTAATACTTCTAATCATACAGTGAATAACACTGGGGAGGTCATATCTCCTTGCCTGTCCCCTTTTTTTGCGCGCAATTATTTTGCTTTCTTGTGGAGAGGCAAGATAGCTGGTAATTCTGTTGATGTTTGCTAGCCTACTTAAACATGTCTCAAGAGAAAATAAATAGTACCAAGTAAATGCTGGGTGGTTCACCCGTTTCGTGCAGCCGGTTTGCTACTCTATACACATGGGAACAGGATGGGGCAGATTGAAAGATGGAGAGGAAAGAGCGAGAAAGACAGACCATAACACAACACACGCAGTCAGTCACAGACCGTCAATCTTGCGTGCTACGCGAAAGCACTGTCAAGACCACTTGTCCAAGTCCGTTTCTTTTAAAACCCTAAATACCTTTGATGCCGTCAGCTGCGATGTCTTCTGTCGGCGACATGTATGAATTGTTTCAACAACCATTGGTCTGTTGTCAAGTTGTGCTTGAGCGGACGCCAAGGACTGTCTATGAACATTATATGTGAAGGACATTTACAGCAAAAAAATAAGAGACAAGAAAGGAAGCTTTTTCCCTTCATTTCTTGACATATCTCTCACGTGGATCCCCACGCCTGCCAGATTGATAGGTATCACCTCTTGCCTGGACATGCGCAGATAAGTTTTCGTGCCTACTTTCTTTTTTGCAGCTGTCCGCCTCTTCAGCCGTTAGTCGGCGTTTGTGGCGTCTTGACATTTTTCTTGCGCACTTGTTTGCACGCCCAGTCTTTTAACATGAATAGGTACCAACCAGCTCAGCTGTATGTTATTTTTTAGGTGTGTCACTGCATAGTTATGTATAGTACAGTTTAGCAGGGGGTGCGAAATGGAATTGAGCTTGAGGAGGAGTGTGAGTGATTCTCTATTTCATTAAACAGGAAAGAACGAGGAAGGCTGTAGGAAAGAGGGGAGAAATGCACGTTAACTGTCTCTCAGTGAGGACATGTGAGGGTGAGGAGGAAGGATACGAGGGGAGAGCAAAGCATAGCATAGTCGTGTGTTGTATAGTATAGCAAGGGAAGTGATGGTGAGGAGGAGAGATCTTTGGGTGAGGGGGAAAAGACAAAGGGAAGCGTAATGGATAGCACAGCCGTGTATAGTACAGTCCAGCAAGGGGGTGGAAAAGAGCAGTGATGGCGGAGAGCAGTGATGTGAAGGTAAGGAGGAGGAAAAGGAGGAGGGGAAAGGGCGCCATTGATGCCGACCAGGCTGCAAGTTAGAGCGTCCGCGCTTGCTTGCCCATGCCCGCTAGCGTCGCCGAAAGGCGGGCGAATCACTGCCCCGCACTTCCTACAGCTCTTAGCTGGAGTGCAACTGCATACATTTTTTTGAAGTGGTATCATTAAATGTTACAAGATCTCACACTTACAGAAAACAGGGTGTAAGTTGTGTCCATCTAATTGCGAAATCGAGGCGTCCGATGTACTCAATTTTTAGGCATTGCTGAACTTACCAAATGTAAAAGAGACTGTTCCTGGAGTCTTAAAAGCCGCCATAGCTTGTACAGCACATATCATTTGCGATCAGTGAGGGGTAAACGTGCTTCTCGCTAACCGATCATCAACTGTACTCGCGAAGATAGACAGCTGTAGTACATTTCGTAAGATGGAACTCATATCTGTAAACATTATGTTGCCGTCATTGCGCCCGATTCGATGTATTTGTGTTCTCATACAGAAGGCTGACGGAAGTATTGTGGATGAGGTTTTAATTGTCTCGCTATTGTTGTTTTCGAATAGCATTTATCTTTAGCGTTGGAAGGATATGCTTAGGACACAGAACCTAATTTCTATCCTATATTCAGTATAAAGCAGTCAATATACTTCAGCATTGTTTGACGGTTTGGCACCTCGCACATTACTGGAACGTCCGAACGCACATAAATAACTTGTAATTTGTTGTTCGTGCTTTCATTAAATCGAATACGCTACGAAACTATTAAATCAATTATTTTGTAGCTGGACTTCAAAGAAGTATTGTGCGCTGGGAAAACAATGTTAGCATAAAATTTCAGAAACAATAACAATGTGAACATCCATTCATCCAACGGACCACCGTAAGTAAGGAAAACGTCGTGATTGTTTCCACATTGTCACTTGTCATCCGTTTTCAATGCAAGGTGAGTGTCACATCGCTTAGGAAACCTGCTTTTTTCCTCGACTATATAGCAATCTAAGAGTGGATGGGTGGCGGTAGTGCTGGAGGTTTTTTTTTTAACTATTGGCTACCATTCTCTGTAAATGAACCAATAAAGCGCAACAAAAAGAGTAACAGTTCCTTATCAACACCTTCGTAATGCGATGCCCTCGTTGCGATTCATTCCGATACTTCGCTATCAATACCGCAACAGGTGTAAGGCTTAACAAGGTGTGCGTTCAAGCTAGTTGGTACTGCATGGTCAACTACTTCTTGTTCAAAATTTCTTGTAGAAAGGACGAACAGACACTGAGACACAGATATAGGGCGGCTGACATCGATCTTTAGCTATGCACTGTCTCCGCGGTCGGCCCGCCTTTGACCAAGGGACGATGTCCTGCGGTTAGGTCATGATGTTAGTGACGTCACAAATTCTGGCCATGTGTGACTTCATGATTACGTCACAGGGTCACAACGTCGATGGCGCGATGTCACGTTGAAGACATGTGACTTTTCGTATGCCGACTGCACACACGTAATAACTTGAGTATCACGCGACTGTTAACCGACTTTCATAGCTTAGCTTTTTTTGCACCCTTCATGTTGACTGCGGTGTCGCGCTGTATTCTTAGGTCTCGCGAAATCTCGAAGGCGCTGGCGGTCAATTTTCCTGTTTTAAGACTTCCGCCTTAAAACGAACTCATTCCGCGTTATGCGTCGTGCCTAGAGGAGTATCTTTGCAATCAGAAAACAAAAAACTTACCTCAAGTTCAACTTTTGTAAACCTCGTTATCACGAGCGAAATGTATGTTTGGCTTCGTTTCGCAAAAGCTATGCATACAGTGTTTCATTAAAGTTAACTTTATTTTAGCTCTGATAGTTTGTTTTTGTACGTTCCTTGAATGCGGAAGAAGGCGGTGTTATGGTCCGTGAAGTAGTGAGCAGTAGTGACATCTTTGGCCTATCGATAACGCGCCAATCTGGCCTCGCTTCGCATATCTACTGGACTATTGGATTCAGCCTGTTGCTTGCACTAACGAGAACGCGCAGACGACCCAGGCAGCACGCCACCCAGGGAAAGCCTAAGCGACCAAGCGCCGGCAAACCAATCGTTAAACCTTCGCCAAGTCATGTGGCACCGTGGCGGCAAGGCTCCGAGTGAGCGCAGTTCCGACGCCTCTCCGCAGCTGATCACGTGGCGTGACGTAACTCAGGCTCCGGCAGCTCAATGTCATTGCGACCCGACGAGTGACTTTGCGAAATATTACGCAGTAGAGATTTCGCTCTAATAACACTTAGCAGGGTAAGGCCATGCTGACGACGTCACCCGTACCAAGGGGTTCGTGCGCGTCTAACCTCGAAGCCAGCCTTCCTAATACCTTGGCTTGAAAATAAAATATTTACACACTCACTCACTCTAGGTAAGGCCGTAACCATAGACTTTCATATCGTAAAGCTTCACGCTAACGTATAACTTGCAAAACACCCGAAATAGACTCTGCGTAGCTTTCTTATGCACTAAAGTGTTGAGAAGCCATGCAGAAATTACACGCTTTAGTGAGGTGCGCACTATGAATGGGCAATTATTTCTTATCACCCGACAGTTATTTCTTGGTTCTAAGGTGAAAGCATTCGATGCCTCATCAAACGCGAAAATTCACCGTCAGCGGCGTCAACACGAATCATGCAAACGTCATCATCCCGTGAAGATGCCACACATCGCCAAAATTTGTGACGTCTTCAAAACGTCACATGACGGCACGACACATGATCAAGTCATCATGACATCGTCACTTGGTCAAAGGTGGGTTGACCACAGAGGCAGTGCAAAACGAGATGAGGTGCAGGAAGCTTGCAAGGCATCTGATCTTGGAGGCAGTACAAAACCCCGTTAGGTGAAGAAAGCTTTTGGAGAGAGGTGGGGGAGGTTCAATACAATGACTTAGAAGAAAAACAAGATGGCTTTCGCCTTCCAGTCGTGCTAGGGGAATGCATAAGGGACGCTGTGAGTTGTTCAATACATAATTACGCAATACTGCAATGCGCACAACATACTGTCAGACGACTCTGGTTCCGACGTGATATGGGCGCTTAACAGAATATTCACCCGATTTCTTTAGGTGGCCTGCGCTCGGATAAGAATTAATATGCCTGCTACAGTTTTACGTACACAAAAGAAAATGTATTTTTGTACATACTTTTGCAACGCCGACACTTGAGTGTTACTGATTAAACTTGCGGAATTGACCACTTCCCCTATGCTTTGGAATTTATCGAAAAAAGATAAGCAGGATCTACAACTTCCGATACAGAAAATGAGCACGGCCTGTCTGAAGGTCGTTTGTGACAGTACGCATTTACATATTCGAATGAGATTACTTGCGTCAATACAGAAAGCAATGCGAGATTTTATCTTTCGCGGTGGTGCCAAATGCGTCGATGAACTGAGGTACGGGGTAATAAATGCCACATTCCTTTGTGTAATCATGAAGAAACTATATTTTTCCAAAATAGTTTCACAGACGACGGGCCAGAAATATATCGCGTTGAACGCATCGAAAATAATATATGGGATGCCCTCATCCGCATAAATTATTCGCTTCTGCATCCCCAAGCTTATAAGAAATCTGTGGCACGAACCCCGATGCAGTGGTCCAGTGGTTATGGTGCTCGGCTGCTTTACCGAAGGTCGGAGTATCGAATCCCGGCCGCGGCGGCGGCATTTCCGGTGGAGGCAAAAATGCTTGAGGCCCGTATACTTGGATTTTGGTGCTCATTAAAAACCCCACGTGGTCGAAATTTGCGGAGCCTTCCACTACAGCGTCCCTCTTAATCATTCCGTAGTTTTGGGACGTTATAATCCCAAATTTTATTTTTATATGTGATACGAACGGAATTGTCCTTCCACAGTGGCTGTCCGGAGACTGCAAACCATTGAGAACTACTGTCACATGGAACCACTTGAGCCACATTTGGATGAACGCCGTTGAGGCCGCGAAAATGTATATGTCGACATCCTAAAGCGTTGTTAGCATGATCATCACTAGCAAATAATGCATATTCTCACATTAGATGGCGTTGCTTGGAATGTGGCTGCGCGCCGCTTTTACCTGAAATTGAAATACTTTCCAATCAGAAGGATCAGCAGAACAGGGAAGTGATCGAGGCCTTTCATATCAATAAAAGAAAAGATTGCATCAGCCAAACATCAGTAGGTCTTAGCGATTGCGAAGTGTCTCTTTTGGACGATCACCCAAAATCTGTTTTAACTTGCACGTCATGGTCACACGTAGTATACTTTCTTGTATCTAAGTTAACCATGTTTTTCTTTGAAATAAACTAATTGCGAGTGCAGCGGTTGTCCTGTCGATTCGTTCCTTTTGTGCTTTGTTCTCCGCGCACTACTTCACACGTTATCATAAACTATCAACTCGCCTAGCTTTCAACTTTACTGAGCATGATCGGCATGTGCAATCCTACCCATAGGTCGCCGTAACGGCTTCTTTTCCCTGGGGATATAACTGCATTGGAAGGGAAGGAGCAGTCGATGAATGGCTCTGAACTAGATGACGACGACATGTCAGTCAGAAAGACGGGTTTCGGCTTTTATTCTGCAGCGCTACCTGTAGCCATTCGGTTCGGCCAATTGATAACTTCGGTCATCCGGAACGCATGCCGAGAGAATGAAAAACAAGATCATAGACGTGGAACAGCCCAAGCATGTAGGAGTAAATATACAACACGACATGTACTCGTACAACACCTTCCAAATTAAATGTAGCCCCAGATTGCGAGTTGCATTTACCCAGGAGAAGCCACGTCAAAATAATGAATACTGGACCCAAACTCATGTTGCGTACAGCTTGGGCACATGTATGAGCGTGGCGAAATGGGCTTATTGGTCAGTCATATCGGTCAGTCATCTATATAGCGCAGCAAACCATGGGCACAAAAAGAAATGATCACGGGTCTAGCGCTTGCCTCGTCTTCATTTCTTCTTGTGTCAGTGTTTTGATGCGCTATCCAGATTCCATTCCAACTATGTCTGCATACATGTGGGCTACGACAGCACAAGACTGCGAAATAATGCTGCTCAGCAGCACAAGTGTTCGAAGCACACGCACACGAAGACGAAGTACAGGCGCTGAGTTCAACTGAAAACTTCTGAAAAATGTTGACTTGCCATCGCGGCCATGCAAAAGTGGATGTCCAGCGAAGCTTCTGAACACCACCACTGAAACTTCTGAGAGTACTATGCAAGGCTTAGAAAAAGGCGCATGCATCAGATTTATAGCATTATATTTCTTTCTTATTGCCACATTCGTCACTTCACCAGGTACGACATCTCTACCCGGGTGGGGGTTCGAGTATGTGCACCATAAACATTTGCACCAGGAGTATATGCGGCATAAATATTTATCGCATAAATATTAAGACGACAGCCTCAAGATAATCATCAGGCGCTGGCTTTGAGAATGCAGCGCGTGGTACAAAAACTCACATGGCCTCTCAAGCGGGCCTCGAGCATCGCGATAACAATGGTGAGGACAAAAGCAAATTAAGTTAGTACCGAGTGAATCAGTAAAATTTAATTAGAGAAAACTGAATATTAATAGGCAAGACTAGTATGAATAGGGAGGCCGGCTCTTTGTTTGCGACACACAGTATTACCGTTATGAATGTCGTTCTGCAAACACATTCGCGACAGCGTATGTGGTTCTTTTGCGTTGTTGTAGGAACTACCTACCATCACGAATTCGCACGAGCTTCCCCGATTACACATTCGGTTTGTTTTCAATGGAGTGGATTGAAGAAAACTCCCCCTTATTTTGAAATACAGATGACCTGGGAAAGACCGGCAGGTTGAAGAAACGTTACGAGTCTGCTGGTAAATGCAAATGCTTGTTTTTCCCGCGTTTGGATGGGAACATTGTGTTCTTGAATCAGATATTGACACGCTTTGGTAGCAAAAACATTGACTGATGCGTTCCTTGATTGTGCAGTTATTATGAAGAGACTGTGAATGCGACCCTTGTTCTGTAAGTTAACTCATGTATAATTCAGCCCTATAATCAACTTGCAACCAGTGCACAGAAAACAATTCGCCAACGTAAAGTGAGCGAAATATGGCAGCCAGAGCTACGACGACTGAAGCATCGTGTAGCTCTATTTTCTTGAGTGCGTCATAAGTTCTCCCGTCGCTGTATTACTATATCGTATTGCTCGTCTCCTTAGCGACGACATGAACGAAAGCTCCCATATAGAAAAATGTACTGTACGACCTTATCACACAAAACTGGGAGCCCGTGAAACGGTCCTGTAACAATGGACAATTTAGATACAAGGTCCTTTGCAAATATATTCCTGGTGAGCTCCTTCAAGCTTCGCGAAACGAAAACATTGTCCGACACAAGAGGAAGATAGCTCACTGTCACTGCACTTCTGCGGTCACGGCTGCCTTTCTCGAAACGCAGCTGCCTACACAATCCTGAAGGAGCTGTCGCTTTATTTTTTTATAATTGCTTTCTATAGGAAATATCTACCTAGACATGTTCTTCGCTAGGATAACAAAGTTTAAAATGCGCAAGCAGTCCTATGCCGACTCATCAAGAAAGCTGTCCATCCGTTTGTCTGTCCCTTTCTCATATAAGAATATCATCGGCTAAAGAGATAAATCAATAAAATTAAAATAAATTTTCTTGCAAGGGCTGGGTTTGAACTCGGGCCCTCACGCTCCAAAGAATAGTGTCTTAACAACTGGGCTATGCTCACATAGCTTTCCTTTCTAACAGGGAGAAAACCTTTACTCTTCAACTGACATTTCAGAAATTCATGACCAGGCATATTTAAACAGAAGACACAAAAATAATTAAGAGTGCCCAGAATGGTCGTATATATATTGTCTATTTGAATTATTCTTTCATCGAAGATGTTTTTGCAGCACAGCTGTTGTGATCGAGGCTTGTCGAGTGTCATTGATAGAAAATTATCATCATCATGAAACACCCACTTATTCTGCACAAATGGTTAACAAGAAAAGCTGCAACGTGCCCACCAGCTCTGATGTGAACCAGCCTTGCGCGGCTTAGTGCAAGCTGCGCTAATTTTTTTATTTGTCCCGGAGGTTCAGCATTCCTATCGACCACTTTTGCTTTCCTGAGGCTATGCATCCCAGTAAGGAAAATGAGGTCGTACGGTAATGTCTAGTCTTTTGCCAGGTCAAGCTACCTGATATTGACAGGGTGAATGTCGAAGACTTTCAATTCTCGCTGCAGAACATCCCAAAAGAGCACTGTATCACAGCAATCGATAGAACAATGATCATCGGTCGCCGGCTTTTTGCACAATCGGCAATTTACGTCCCAGGTAACGAAGAATCCCTTTGTCCGTCGCCATGTCTTCACGATGAGTACCTGTGTGCATCTTAAGAAAGTATTCGTTTGCGGACACACGTACAGTACTTTTAACTACAATTAATGCATCAGATAACTGACGGTTCCAAACGAAGTACGATATAGTTGGACTCGTAAGCGAATATTAATACCTTCCTTCACAAATTCCGTGCGGCTTGCGCTAACTAAATAGGTTATTATTGGAAACCCTGTTTGCAGAAATAATATGGCACCAACAATTTATTTTTAGAACCCACATAGAGAAACAATTTCAAAACATCAAGAAATTGTAACAGATGATAAATAGAAAAAGATACTGCGTTTTAGCACCTATCCTAGAAAAGAATGAGTTACTCGAGAAAGTACGTAAAACGCACGACTAATTAATTGCCATATAATCAACAACGCACGGTCAAAATTACGTCTTCTGGAGCGGAAGAAACGTAATCTTGCCTAATTGGCTCCCAAGCAGAGCACCAGACAGAAACGCTTGGAGTTTTTAGGGGCGAAGCTCCTTATGCCGTGGGTCTGTCCATCCTCCGTTTGTTTGTAGCGTTGTAGTAGCCACCTCTAGCTCGTGAGAAGCGCGCGTTCTGGTATGCAGTAGAAGAAGAAGACGACGTTGACGAGTGAGACTCTCGTGCGTGTTCGCCTGTGTGGCATTTTTTTCTTCTTTACTGCGCGCGTTCTGGTATGCAGTAGAAGAAGAAGACGACGTTGACGAGTGACGCTCTCGTGCGTGTTCGCCTGTGTGGCGTTCTTTCTTCTTTACTACGTCTCGTGTTTTCAACGACACCCGAAGACAACATTTCAGAAGTAACGCGCCATGAGGCTCCCTCTTGGCACGCTTTCTCTTTAGCTCGGATTCGCCAGATGGAAGACAAGGCTGCGGAACGGAGGGCACGGAAGGCGGCGGCAGCGCGCGCAGACAGAATCCTCAGGTGAGAGCGCGCGAGGCCGAAGCTGCACGTCGACGCCGCGAAGCAGATTCCGCCGTTCGAGCCCGCAAAGCCGAAGCTGCTCGACAAGCTGCACGGCTGGGGCGAGAAGACCCTGCCGTTCGAGCCCGTGAGGCCGAACTTGCTCGACAAGCTGCACGGCTGCGGCGCGAAGACCCCGCCGTTCGAGCCCGCGAGGCCGAAGCTGCTCGACAAGCTGCACGGCTGCGGCGCGAAGACCCCGCCGTTCGAGCCCGGGAGGCCGAAGCTGCACGGCTGCGGCGCGAATCGGATCTTCAAAATGTGAAGGTCCGTGAACCGGCGAGAAAGTGCGCGTACCGGCAGGCAGAGCCCGAGGCTGCGCGAGCACGTGAAGTGGCTGCAAAACGCATCAGGAGGGCTCTGCCCGAAGGCGCCGACGCGCGCTTCCAGCGGGACTTCCTTGATAACAGTTTGGGCCATAGTTGCGGTGTGTGCAACAGATTGTGGTTCTCAAACAATCTAGTCACAATATCTTCCATCAAGAAGGACCATGCTCGCGCCAATGCCATCGCCGTGCTGCAGCGAGAGTTCGCTTCGCCCCACTCATCATCATTGACCACGTGGATATGCTGTGATTTTTTATTATATCGGAACAGTATGGAGGCGTTGTGCCCACGGTGCAAAACAAATGTAATAAGAGGACACTTGCTCTGAAGGCTTTGTTGAATTTCACAGTAGTAAAATGAAAGTTCTCCATAGAACGACACTTAAAGCCGAAAGAGAGGATTGTACACATTAGCAAAATTCCAACTTCGGGAAAATATAATGCGAAGCCTGTGTTTTGATGCGAAGCGTGCGTGCGAAGGGGCCGTTAGAGATCCTGAGGGATAACTTTATTGAACATGAGGCTGCTGGGAACGTGCGTGGGGTCTTCAGTTCAGGGCTTAAGTGACCTTTGCGGCTCACTGGGCTTCGTCGAGCAGGGCAAGTTGCATCCCCCGATCCCTGCTGGCAAGCCAGGTCTCCCACTACCCTCTTCGACATGTTGTCCTCCGAAGGGGTGCATTGATATTCTGCGGCCGCGATTGGCATTCCCATGTAATGTGGGCTAGATTAGGCCGTTCCACAAACGACGCAGAGGTGTGAGCATGTATTGTGGCATTTATGTTCGAGACGCAGACGAACGCTAGAAAGTTCTTCAAGAACCCCATGCCTATGCCGCCCGAAAACAACGTTCTAGGGAAGCATACAACGTACGATGAAACTCTGTGCTCGCGCTCTACTTACACAACGAGATCCTTTGACGATTTTACAGCAAAGCTTAATATGGCTAGGCTAATCCGAAATAAGGCCTGCCCATGTACGGCAAGACTCCTAGCGCGTATGTGCCACAAATATAGAAATTGGGCAATTCCCACAAGTCACCGCTGGTCCACAGAAATGAAGGGAACATATGGGCGGCAAACACAAATTACGATTTCTGGAGAGACATGTAACCATTAATTTAGAAATACTTTAATGAACCGCCGGGATTAACCTAGTCATAAACACCGGGGCCGCACATTTCAGCTTCGCCTGTTGAGCATCTGTACCGAGTGCTTGGATAGTCATCATCCTTTTTCATGCGAAACATTTCTTAGCGGACAAAAGGCACTCTGAGCGTTTCTATCTATCTGTTAATCTATCTATCTATTTATCTAGCCGCCGACGACCGGATGTTCTGGTGGTCGCCTCAGTAACTTGGTATAGACCAAAATTGGCGTAGGAAGACATGAGGGTATGAAAAATGTGACTGCGCAGTGGTAAAATGAATAACGTGGAAATTCTGCCGCGTCATGAAACGCTTTCCCCCATTCACCTGCATCACATACTCGTATACCAAGGGCCGCGGTATTCGGACATGTTCCAGAGCTCGTTTACATTTTATGTCTACTTATGAACGGCTAGAACACATTGGTAATTGAAACGCTGGAGCGTTATGAAAATCTTGCATCGGCACCACTGACTCGACAAATGCAAGAATAAAGCTCAGGATCCCAGCAGGAATCGAACCCAGGAATTCGGCGTGACAGTCTAGTATTCTATCACAGAGCCATGCCAGGTCTTAAAAGTGCTTTGGAAATAGATGCTATGCAAGGGTCACGCCGGTGCAAGGATAACTTTGGTTGCTGTGTTGGCTATGTAGTTTTATATTAAGGCAATAAACATTATATGTGTACACCCATGATAAAACGTCACGTAGGGCTAACGTCAATCTTGGCTCCAGTGTTGGCTCCGTTCTTATAACAGCATAATAAGCAATACATATGTACTCCTATTACACCGCAAGCTATATTCAAGTGTTGCTCGACCACGGAGGAATAGGCTCACTAACTTTTACGTATGATATTCACATCATCGCACCGTAGCGTGCAGTTCGTTTCTTGAAAGACGTTTGTGCTTTTAACGTGAGTACTGACTTTACGTCAGGCCATAAGTTACACTTTAAATGCCAGTGTAGTTGATATGTCAGGTAAGCACACAATGTGCACAGAACTGCTCCATTTACAGATTGCCACAATGCGTGGAATCTGCCGATTTTATAATGAACACTCTGCGTCAAAGGCTACCAACTATTGTCTTAACATCGCGGCTATACGCGCTGCAACGCCGCATAGCAACAACTGACTGTTCAGGAGTTGCGCCTTATTTTAAATCGAAGCTTTACTTTAGAACTCTTTCTCTGTATTTAACGATCGCGCTAGCCGATGACCCTGAGTATTATCAGCTCAGACCTTAAAAATATAACAATGAATTTACCAGTTGAGGTGTAACCTTAAAAGATATTATTTATTTACTAACTAAGCTGTGAGCTAAAGATATATTAATTTATTTACCAATTTAGAAATGTGTCCTTAAAATCAACGCGGATTAATGCTCATTACACCTGCTACTTTTGCGACACGGGTGTCCATACTGGCATGAAGAGGCATTCGCGGATATAATCCGGAGCACGTGCGCTGCCCTGATGCATCAATTTACCTTGCCGGCTCATGAAGGCTTCGCTTATACCGACTCTGACAATGCATGCAATCAGAGTAAATTTCTGTGAGCGTTTGTGTGTGTCACATCGTTGGTACCTTGTCCGTTGTGACAGGAACTCTACGAAGCAGGGTGTCCTTGGTTCAATGTGTTTCGTTGAGTTCATGACTTTCGTTCACTCTCTACTTCGGAAACAAATCCGTTACCTTCATTGAATTCGTAACGTTTACTCCTTTGGTAGTTATTTCTCCTTCGTTGTCTCGCCAAATTATTCGCCGACATGCGCTGTTCTAATGACGAACACACATAATGACATTATTATCTTTGATGTGACACGCACCGACTAAATTTTCGTTGTCGCTGCGGACCCGTGTGCTCCGTGCGGGCAAGAATCAACACGGGAGCATTACAGGACTCCATCTAGTAGGACACTTGGGCTTCGAAGACGAAGGTATATCTCTCTCTCCACTTGAAGTACGGTAAAGACCCAATTTTCATTGTCGTCTTCATGTGGACGTCACCTACGAGGTCGTCGCCGGGAGTTGCTACGGTAGAAGGCGACCCCAGCTTCGGCGAATCGATATTCCTTGCTAGCGCCAGGGCTCTGCATGCTCGTTTAGGAAGACCAAAATGACGCGTACGATCCACGCAGGCGACAATGACGATGGGGCATTACGGCACTGCGCCTACCCAGGCAGCACAAAACGTCGGGCCGATGTTGGTTTTACGGCGGCTGTGCGAGTCCCAATTACGGGCCAATGTTGCCGATAGTGAGCGACTACTGGCTGAGCCGTCGAATTCGGCCAGCAACATTGGGCCAGTTTTGCCGGCCGTCATCCAATATTGAGTTTTCACCGGTAATATTGGGCCTGTTTTGCGCCGTCCACCCGATATCAGCTGAGCCAATGGCTTTCGTTGCCGAATATTGGGCCAGTTTTGCCGTTCTTCAGCATACGCCGGCTGAGCCGTTGACTATCACTGGCTAATAATGGGCCACTTGTGCCGTCCTTCAGCCGACGTTGCCGAGTCGTTGGTTTTCACCGACTAATAGTGGGCCCATTTTGCCGTCTTTCTGACATCGTAGAGCTCAGTCACAATCTTTTACCGGCAATATTTACCGGCAAACACAGGATACCAAAAAGCAGATATCGAAACAACTGATGCATGCATATGTGAAACGCCCCCACACTTTGGTGCAATAGAGCATTAGGCACTGTTTCTCGCCTAAGCTTCAGAAAGCCGCTACACGGATTGCTGTACTAGCACAGATCAAAAAACATGGCTGATCCCTCCGTCATAGGAATCGGTATAACAGGAAAGTGAAACGTGTCTTCACAGTAGTCCTTATTGTGTAGTGATATATGAGACCTTGTACAATGTCTATTAGTGCTTGGCAGCTATAGCACCGTTTGACATGGATGCACCCATGTTGACGGCATGTCTCTATCGCGACGACTAACGTCCATGATCAGGATTATACCGTTGTGGTAGCTGACGTTGTGAACATATATTTGGACACAGCAAATCGTGAATCCCGCGTAAGGATGATATCAACAAGCTCATAATCAACATTGGTACCCGGTATGCATTTCTTCAAAGCGTCGTCAATTAAGGAGAGAAACGGCACGGTATGCGCTTCCTAGTAATGGGTGACCGACGCCTGCGCTCATGCATACACTACCACACACTACGCTTCAGCAACACGGGAGGTAGAGGTTAGTAGCCTGAGCCGCAAACGCGTGCGTCCCGCTGTGCTCTGTCTCGCAGGCGCTAGTCTCGCTCCACCAAGGCACGACATTCACCCGTCGAAATCGCGTCCTTTCTGCAACGCATATTGCAGCAGTTTTGTTAGTCGGTGCTTGCGCCATTGAAGCAGTCGGCGGCGGAGAAATCCCGTTGGTGCACGTGGAAGCTGCACTACTCCGATGAGCCGACGCACGCTAACACGAAGCCAAAGGCAGAGAACGTAACTGCGTCAAGGGTGCCTCGGCGACGCCAGCGCGGCCAGTCTACCTCTCTGGTACCGAGACGCTTTAACCATGACCTCCTACATCGCGTGCAATCTCGGAGTAAGCGCTAGTAAGTGTCGATCGTTCGCGCCGTGGCTAGCGTCTCCCGAGTTAGCTTAATCGGTAGGGCGTCGGGCGCTTGCCGTCGCGGCCGCAACGTCGTGGGTTCGATTCCCAGCGGGGTATCTTTTTCTTTTCTCACCCGTTGGCGTCTATTTTATCAACGTCATATCCGTAACGGATGTACTTGGTGGACCCCGGCATAAAACACTTTCGTGTTAAAAAGTGCATGCGTAGTGCCGTGCTGATGCCAGACGTACGATTCGGGGCGCAAAACACTGCCAACTGAATATCTTTCATTCTCTTTAATTTCCACTATCACATTGATTAACAGTCATCACTAGCGCAGTCACATTTGTACCCAAAAGGTGGTCTTCAGAACAATGGTTAACTCACATTCAACGCCCACTTCGTCGACCTTTTATTCAGCGCTATGAAAACGTTCAAAACTTGTAACACCTAACTTGATGGACAAATTTTGCGTACTTCACTTTCATAAACGTTTTTGCCATTGGTCGCCCGACTTCACTTACATATCCAGCATCAGGATTCGTCCAACTATTCCCGCACGAATACTTTTAGCGCAAGAAGTTTGGTGTGAATGCTGGTTCTGTTCATAAAGCGAACGTGACATGAACAAAACCTGGCATTTATGACGATATATTCCTTGCATCCTTTCGGGCGCTTAATGTGTGGCGCCAGTGCTCATGAACCAAATGGATAGTTTCCTATTCATTTGCGTACTCGTATGTACACGCACGCGTCTTGTGGACAAGCATGGGAGAAAAATAGATATGGAACAAAAATTATGGAGATGAAGTGAACACACGAATTTATAAATACGTGTTTGTCACGTGTTTGTCTGTTAGTGTCTTCGCTTAGTGCCCGTCCATTTGCGCCATACCTATTTTTCTCAATAAAGATTTTGTTCATCGAGTATTTCTCACGTGCTTTTAGACAAAGTTGCATTTAAAATTAATATCATTGCAGGTAAAATACGACAAAAAATAAAATTTGGGGAGGGGCGAAGCATGTAGGGAAGGGTATTTCAGCTCCATTAGCGTGAAACCTATGGAGGGGCGAAACATGCAGTGTGCGCCGGTGGTTCCCACAGCAAAATCACTGCTAATTGGCAATCAGAGACATAAGAGAGATTAGACACAGGGATCTGCAGTCCACTTTTAGTTAACGTGCACGCTGCGAATCTTTATTGTTGAACTACGCAGAAGAGAAATCTCCCACCGGCACTACATTGCAGGTCAAGATCCAGTGCCTATATATACGCTGTGGCCGGTGAACGGTTGTGCATCGCGAGCAGTCGGTTTTTCAATCAAGAAACTCGCTAGCAGACGCTGCCTGCCTCGGCGTTGTCTATCGCGGGCAAGGGCGCGTTCTCGTGCCTTGTGAGCTGGTAGTTCAGCGTTCATCGCAGAAAGAGCGTTCCCATAGGAAACGCGCGCCGTTCGCTCTCTCTCGCCACACGGCGAGCGCTGAGGCGGTGGCGCCTTCTCTTGCGCTCAAGCAAATATAGCGTCCCGACAGCAGACGACGCTGCACCATACACGCCAAGACCTTACGCTGCTTCGCTCCTAAAACGCTGTTCCAACGTGGTGTATGCAAATTTTTCATGTACCGACACGTTGCAACAAGCGATGCATTGAAAATTCGACGAACGCCTTTCTCAAACGGCATGCCCATAGATGACATGCTGGGGGCAACACAACAATGTCGGAGGCTAAGCCGAACTTCTAAGAAGGGAAGCCTTTTCGTCTTTTTTATATTGTACGCCCCTCCCTCCCCACTCGTTCGGCGTCATTGTCGCGAAACTTGCTTGACCATGCTGGGTAGGGTAGCCGTTCCGAGGGAGATATAATCATTGTTGCGGGAAGAGCTTCTTTCACTCCGGCAAGCAGAGATCTTCAAGAAGTGTCGTTGTGTGGACATGTGTGGTGGAAAATCAAAATCGTGCGCGAGACGGATACACCGCAGGATTCCGGCATTGTTTTCAGCTGAAATCACCGCAGCGAGCAACTAGTGGCCACGTGCTTCCATATTGGACACGCTCGCCTCATATAGGACCGCGTATTGACTGCTTTTACGTGTCATAAGTTTCTCGTTCTCTTCTAATCAAGTGTTTGCTATTGACCATCCTTTTTTGGGTATTCTGTTACTATGGTGCCCTTCTATTTTTTATTCGCTCGTGTTCTTAGCGATCCAATGGGCACAAGTGACAGGTTTTCATGCACGATTCCTTTCCGTTACAATCTTACCTTGAGATTGGCAGTGCGTGCGTGGGTGCGTGTCTACCTTGGTTAGATGTAGAGTCCACGGGATCTTGTGGAACCACTCGCAATGTTTTTCGCGTCACGAGTAGTAGTTTATTGATGTTTTTAGCCCGTAAGCTAACCCTGAATAAATTGTAATTTTCGCTTAAAGGATAGCGGTAATTTAATAGCCAGTTATGTGTTGCGAATGCATAACGTTTGCGAACCATCCCAGCCTTACTCTTTGGTGAATTTGATAAACATCGGGGCCGGGGGGGGGGGGGGGGGGATTGGGCTGATCTGTTAGTAATTAGGCGACGTTGTTTTATACATACTGCTGTAGTCTTGTTGCCACTTTAATCTCGCTGTTTCACCGGGGCCATCTAACGTTATCTTTACTCTTACTTTAAAGCTTCCTTCGTTTACATATTCAGTATTTTTTGTGACTCGTCACCGTCATTGCTGAAAAGCGCGATATCGTCCACAAAGCGCAAGAAGCTAAGGTATTCTTTATTAATACTTACTGCCAGTTTTTCCCGTTATAGCTCTTTAAATATTTATTGAGAACGTGCCGTGAATAACATTGCAGAAACTAACTCTTCGTCTCATCCCATTCTCGATCAAGATTTTCCTCTTTTTCTTGAGGAATACGGTGGCTGTGGAATCGATTTAGATGTTGGCTATGGTATGTACAGATGTTTAGGTATTCCTTTATGGTATAATTATTGCGGAACTGCTGGCGTGTGTTCATATGTGTGAATAAATTTGTGTTCATCACTATGAAAATGTGTTGCTTCTTCATTTTTCAGACGCATGTGTAGTTGGTACTACAGGCCTTTCATTCTTTTGGTTGTGTTGTAGACAATATTGGCTTTCCTTCTCGGCCTTGCACGGTTCCACATGATTCTGGGTCTTAGTAGCACACTAAGACCCGATTAGAGCAGATGTTGTAATTCTGAAGTGTTTTCCGAATACGGCGCGAATGGTATACACACGCATCCCCCAGCCTTGCAATTTCCTATGCTTCGATGATCTCTCGCGTCGTTTGCGCCAGGTTTCTTCTCATTACACTGCATTTCATGTACTGGGGCTAGCACCCACAGTTCCTGCAGTGGATGGCCAAGTGGCCTATGTCTCCCGTTCTCACATTGTTTCCATGCTGCCGCAACCTGTCGTTAGCGCACCTCCTCGTCTATCCAACGTATGCTTTGCCACAGGACAACGAAAGTTTATATGCAACATTGTGCTCACACTTTAGATAGCTTTCCCTGTGTCTTTTCTGGCAGCCTGACTTCATAGCATGAAGGTAGCTGCTCTTGTACAAACCATAAAAACTTGATGGGTGCTGAACAGGCTACCGTAACGTTCGCTTTATCCCCTATATTCTTCAACCTGTGTGAGACGTCTTGTACGTACCGCATCACGGCGTATTTTTGCTCCTTTCGCTCCTTTTGGACTGCTCCCGACAGCCCGTTGCCTTTGACGGTTTTGAGTAAACCCTCAGCCACCGAGATCACAGCAGACTACGGAAAACCGGCCGTCATCGGGCGGTCCGCTTGTGCCAAGAAACTGGCGCGACATTTATGGGAACAGGAGCGCCGGTGTGCGTTCATTACGGTTAATTTAGCGATTCCTCGTTTAACCAGCTTTGATTGACCCGGCGAAAAAGGCAATAGTAGCTGGTTAGTCCTCGGCTCGAACTCCCAGCACACGTGGTTCTTTCCGAAAAATATTCTCATGTGAAGAAGTCTCAGATTGCGGTTTTCTTGGATATCGTGTGTGATTATTAACGGTTCTATGCACATAGAGAAAATATCAAGCACGCTTGTGGCATCATGACAGAACCCATAGGCATGCGCAAGGGGGGGGGGGCGGGGAGGCGGCCGCCCCCACTAGTCACCTAAGAGGGGTGCAAAGTCTGCCCCATACATTGAGCTATTATGGAGGGGGCGCCGCGATGAACCTTCGCCCGCCTTCGTTTCCCTGAAGGGAACCCTTCGCGCGTGTATGACTGAATCTCTGTGACATGGTTCAAAGAAAAAGGAGCTAATCGTCTACGTATCTGAATACAATTATTACGCTTGTGTTTTCCATCTGACCTTTTAGTTTTCTGTTCTTACGGCCAAGATAGACATCACTTAAGATCAGCGCTAAGCACGAACCCATAGTGATACCTTGCTTTTGTACAAAGAATTTGCCATCCCATTCGGGGAACACGTTTCTGACATAGAATCAAAGGAGCTCTAGAAACACTCCCACAGAGATGTCAACGGAATTAATAAACCTGAGCTCATCGTAAGTCTTCACTCGCTTCGGCGGGCGGGGTGCCAGCTTTATGCCGCTCAACATATTGCCGCTATTGGCTGATAGCTGACAGAAATCAGGAGCGGCATATGCATTAGACGCCCTTCTTGCCACGAGGCGTCGCCGCGTGCTGGTGTCACAACTCTATCGCGCACTGGAATCGCAACGGATGAGCACCAGCACGTTTCATGTCGCGCGCTTAAGGCAATGACGCGCGGTGCGCTGACGTACCCTCTCTCTTTCATGGCATCCCTCCCTGTGTAGCTTCCAGCAAGCTCGTCGGTACAAGGGAAGAAAGAGTGCTTGAAGCTGGCGAGAATTTCTTGTAACTCCACTCCTGCTTGACGGATTCGAGAAATGTTTGGGGTAATCGATTCGTGATGAAATTAACTCCCATACCGAGGTCATTTTATTATTATTTGAAAGAGTGCGTCAGCACCCCTTTTAAAACTGAAGGAATCCTGTGTGGCTGAGCATCAAATGGTGCTTTGTTCTGTCTTCACAGAGAGAATAACGTTTGTGGGACGCACTGTCACCGCCTGAATGATCTTTCTTCATCAAGAGTGTTGATCGGCATTTGACAATCCTTTGAGGGCAGTGAACGAAAGTGTTGGACTCAGGTGTTTCATCCCTGCCAAGAAAGCGAGAACTTCAAAATCTCCACCTGGCATTTCTGTTTGCAAAGAAATGGCGTGAAGTCCCCATCACCAGTGTCTGTGAATAAATCCCTGTCCCTACCAGCGCTTTAGAGGGCTGTTGCTCTTCATGCCAAAAGAAAACAAAAAGTTGACTGTGCGTCAGGATGCAAGGTTGGAGTTTCTCAACAGCCAATTCGGTAGTGGCGGCGGTACTGTGACCAAATTTTCCCATGTGAGGCCAAGGGCCCAAGCGCCAATACCGGGGACGCACTTCAAAGCCAGCAGGTCTTCGGCATCGGAGTTCGGAAAAAGGGCTGATTGGACAATGTGTAGTAGCCCTAGCTATCCGCGACGAGGTATGATTCGATTCGAATTTCAACTAGAATATTCGCTCATCCCTAGCTTTTCCGAACTTCCACTAGAAAATGCTCTTTGTGTGCTTTTTCGTGGAAACGTGGAATCGCAGAAAACTAGCACCTGTAGAATGGTGAGGCCTATAGCAATGAAATCTGAACCGGAGAACATTTAACGCTAGAGCGTTATCTATTGAGGCGAGTACAGCAGTACTATTCAGTGAACTATATCGTGTTAAATATGATATAATACGGCTCAGTGAGGCTACGAGAGCAGTTGAAGCCTTCGCACTCCTAAAGCACGAGAATTTTCTATGCCATCGCGACTTATATGACACAAGAAAATTCTGGGCGGGGTTATTTATCGTTAAGAACGGAGATCACAACGAAGAAGAATACTGCAGCATTCATGAAAAGGTGGTAGGCATTGTAATTAAACTCAAGACAACGTATAAAGTGCGGGTGCCTGAGGCCTGCGGGCCTACATATTGCCATGGAGATCAATTAGTTGAAAGCATCGGAGGACGTGGAATAGACAATGAATAAGGTAAAAACACAGTATACAGTACTGATGGGCGACTTCAATGCCAATGTAGGCAGGCAGCAGGCTGGATTCGAGGCAGTGGGTAATATGGCATCCCAGAAAAATATGGAACAGCAAAGTGGAGTTATTAGTAAAGCTCGCAGAGCGCAATAATTTCCGGATTTTGAAAAACATTCTACCAATACCAGATCCCGAAGTCGACGTGGAGGAGCCCCTAATGACAAAACTAAGAATGAAAGACTTCATCCTGTGTGCACACACTGACATCGTGCAGGATGTGGAAATGTGGGGAAGATACGATGCAGTGATGATAGAACGGTAAGATCTCCGATTCAGCTAGACTTGAGGAACGAACGGCAGAAACTGATACTAAGAAACCAATTAATGAGTTAGCACTGAGAGGGAAAGTACAGGAATCAAGGATCTTGCTCCAGAACAGATACTCGGCTCTAACAAAGGAAACCGATCTCAGCGTTGATACAAACAGCGATCATTTGGCATGTATCCTTATGAAATGTGTCATAGAAGTAGGAGGCACGCTCGCTAAACATGACGATTACAAGCTCTCCCACGAGACGAGAAATCTCATTGAGAAACTTCAAAACATGAAAGTTTCAAACCCAACAGAGACTACAACTGGCAGAGCTTTCGAAGTTATCACTGAACAAAGGGTAGTTGACATACGAAGGTAACAATTGGAGATAATTGAGCATGCCCTAAAGAACGGACGAAGCCTTAAAGTGGCGAAGGGAGACCTGGGCACAGCCGAAATCCAGATTCATATCGTCCACTTCGGTCCCTACCAATGGATAAGGTGGTTGAAGTATTTGAGGAGTTTTCCAGAGATCTGTACCGTAGCCGGGACAACCAGAGCATTAACGCAAGATGTAGCAGCATTAGGAAGCTCAGACGAAGCGTACATCCCACCAGTAACGACAGGAAAATTAAAGAAGGCCGGGGATGGGATAGAAAGAGGCAAGACTATTAGTGAGGATCAGGTAACATCGAATTTGTTGGAAGACGGCGGACATATTGTGCTACAAAAACTGGGCACCCTGTATGCAAAGAGTCTCTTCACTCTGAGCTTAAAAGTGTCTTGGAAGATATTTGTTTGAGTTCTTTTGAAATGAAAGCAACGAAGAGCAAATTCATCTTGAAGAAAATGAAGAAAAGAAACGCAAAAAAGAAATGGTTGGCTAAATCACATAGGCGTCTTTAGATCAAAAGCGTAAGTATGCAATTAAAGAACAGATAAAAAAAGATGAACGCCACAGAAAGCGTAATTTAGAGTCAAAATAGACTACCAAGAGCCATCTCAAAAGAAAGGATTTAAGAAGAGACGGAAAAAACTACCTCGATATCTACAAATGCAGAAAAAAGTTAACCTGAAGAGAAAAATTATATCTGACCACAAACCGCAGTGATTTGATATTTTAGGAGTGGGCTGGCTGTCTCTGGACTAACAGAACAATAGATTTCAACTGGCAGAGGCCTGTCTCTGATGCAATAAACGTGCGGTACTATACACCGTCGTAGCATAATGCCTGCATTTTCATCAACAAAGACCCGCAGACAGCGAAGGTCTCTCAAAGGGACTGGTGTTCAAATTGGGTAGAAGTGCTAAGTGAATATCGCAGAAAATGTTAGGTGTGCTAAACAAGAACGCTAATGGCAAGCGGCTAAGATAGGCAACAAGCGTTCAGAATATTGATCAATAAAAAGTTAGAATAAATATGCAGGAAAAGGAGTCGTTAAATATGTACATGCGGCAGCACAATCCAGAGAGAAGCTCGAATGAAGGATGTCAAAAATTCACAACCAGATAGGAAGACTTATAAACTACCATACCCGAAGCAAAATTTAATAAAAAAAATGACACATATGTGGCTATCTATTCGCGACAAGAGTCCAAGTCTGGCAATAAAAAACGACATCATCATCCGAAATGATGGCGCCCACTAAGTAGTGACATGCCGTCTTTCCATCATAGGTAAGCGTGTCTATTTTTATTCTGTTTTTTGCACGTAAATACTTGTTAGCATTTCGAAGGAGTTGCGAGAAATGCCAGAACTATATTTTTATTAATCGACTAATGACCAATTCGTGAACAATCACCCATTCTTAATACGCACAGACTCACAATGGGGCTAAAGATCACCACCTGCGCAGGTTACATTTTGTTATGAGCATAGTCCTTAAGAAATCCAGAATAAACGCTAAGGAGAGAAGTATAGCTGTCGGCATATCTCTTTTTCAAAAATATGCACGCGTATTCATGCTGTGCTTTTGTTTTAAATTAGACTGGTTAGGCTTCTTTCACATGCACTGCAAAAAACAATTGAGTTGTCTAACCAGCTTATTCGTCTTCGCCTGTAAGGCAAAGCAAACGAAACAATAGGGTTTGGCGAAAAGCAGCCACACTGCGACAGGGCAGTTGAGTGCGTTTAAGGTAAACGCTGTGTCGTACATTTCTTACTGATGCGCGCGATGTGAACGAAGCTCGTTGTACCACGCCCGGTATCATCGTACTGCTCAACGGCGTAGTGCCAGTTACTACAACCATGAAGTCCCTCTTAGCATGGCTTCTGTCTGTTGTTGGTAAGTGGGACGCCCTCTATTACATGTAAACAGTTAATAGAGAAATCTTAACACCTATAGCGCACTGAAGGGACAAGAACACAAAGAAATGACGTGGACGCAGCTTTCTTATTTGTGTTCCTGTCCTTTCGGTGCGCTATAGGTGTTAAGATGGATTACCAACATGGCCAAGCTCACGTTCTTTCAAGTTACATCTTTAATAGAGCAACTTCGAGTAGTGTGGTAGCGAATACTGCGGAGCATGTCACGCTTGGACAAAAAGCCTGAGCCCACAACAAAGTGAGTGTCACAGAATATCGCGTGAAGGATAATGTGGCAAGCACCATGAGAGATGGATCACTGGCAGTAAGGCGCAGAAATGGCGTTTTATGACTACTGAAGGCTCCACGAGCTGAAGTCGTATAAAGATGGAACAGCACCAAAAACGAACATGAAGAAAATAAACGAGACGGGCCGCCGACTTCCAACTTCATTTTATATGAAATAGCTACTTACGGTAAGCCACTCAGATGTGCCACGCAACCAAATTTATCGAAGGGTGTGTTAAATTGAACTAGGAAAACGCTTCTAGACAATTTTTTATTGCTACAAACATTAGGTACAGCATAGACAATCAAGTCGCCGTCTTCGCCACACACTTACGGAGCAAATTTTGTAATGCTTTCGTTATCATATCACGTCGTTGTGAATTCAAGTTGCAAATCCAAGTTGAAAAAAAACGTACCATTTTTATCATTATCTGGAACGCTTTCGCCTGTCCCGCCATGGTGGGCTAGTAGTTATGGTGCTCGACTGCTGACTCGAACGTCACGAGATCAAATCCCGGCATTTCGCTGGAGGCGAAATAGTAGAAGTCACTATACTAAAACTTAAGCGCAGGTTGAAGAACTCCAGGTCGAAATTTCTGGAACCTACGGCGTCCCTCGTAATCATATCGTGGTCTTAGGACGTAACACCAGAACAGTTATCATTATTTACGCTTTATCCCAGCACAAACCAAAATGCTGAAAATGCTATCATTGTGGAGAGCATAGTAGGCGGTTGTCGTAATCGAACTGACCTGCGGGTGAAACGTTTCTTTTACAGCAGAACTTTTACGGTCGAGGTTTGCCCTGTGTCGTAGATAGCAAATTTTCGTAATCGTGAACCGGCACACGCTCAATGACCGCCCAAGCATTCCTTATAGATGGTTAACAAAAGAAGCTCAAACATGACCAACAGCACTGCTGTGACACGGACTTGCTCGACTTAGTGTATTGTGCGCCAATTTTTTATCTTGTATATACTGTTTATCGGACCTTCACGGTTGCCGCCGGTCCTCCGTGAAGGTTTTGAGCAAACGATGCTAATTTTATTGGGCTAGCAGCTCGATTAAAAGCAGCGATAACGTTCAAAAGGGCTCGCACATTCATAAACGTGTAGCATGTGGCTTACGGTGATATCTGTAACAGTATTAGCGCGTAAACGTGGTCACTGCAAAACAAAGAAGCGCGCTTCTCAGTAGTAGGTACTATGGGTGTAAAGTGAAATCTTCAATCACGACTGCACAGTGTAGTTACGCAGTATTCGCGGAGCACCTAAATCTAAGTGCACTGGTGTTTGCAGCGGTATCAACGGGGCAGTTGCGGCCGTCTCGCATCTAGATCCTACGAATCATATGCCGGTATCTTATTCCTCAGGAATCATATAGCATGCATAGCGAAGGCCTCATGCTGGAAACACAATTGCAACTTCCATTTTTTCATTTGAATTTACTGTACACAACCCCATAATTAAATACATTTTATTGAATATTTACAGCTCTACTATTTGATATTCTCACAGAATAAATATAAGCTCAGGATCTTTTACAAATAACGCGGCAGTCAGGAGCCTTGTACACACAGCACAGACTATGTTGTGACATGAAACGATACATAGCGCAATCGACATGCAAGCGAAAAAAACATTTCTCACAAGATTAGCAGACAACGCGCCCGCTTAAGTTTATATATTCTATGAGTATATAGGATATATATATATATATATATATATATATATATATATATATATATATATATATATATATATATATATATATATATATATATATATATATATATATTTTAAATACTACTGCAAACAAAATATAAGCACATTTGTGTTTTCGGGGTCCTACAAGCTGTAAACCTGACAGCTGGCCGCTAAAATCTTAGTCCTTTTTTTTTTCCGGTCCATTCTTTTCTACCCACATCACTTACATTTCTCGAAGTAATTGGGTTCATGTACAACGGTGTCATTTACCGCGTAGGCATTTTCTTGCGATTATTTTAACCCGATAGTAGTGAATAGCTCGTTTTTAAGAAATTCCGGTGTGGGTGGAGCCAACGACCGGGTGAAGAGATGGAGCCTCTTCGCTTCCACCCCCGATCCCGATCCCTTTGGTCTTTTTCAATAAAGTTCCTCGCTCGCTCGGCGTCGGTGTCGTTGGTTGTGAGCGAAGAATGATCATCTTCTTCGTGACCAAAAATCGAGAAAGACGCAAATAAAAAAAACCCGCATTTCCCCGAAGGGGAGTATGAGGAAGTGCGAAGCACGGGGTGATGCTATGAGGGGGCGCGCGCGACTGAACTGCAGAGCCGAGCGAAGGAGACGGCAGCGAGAGAGCACGCGCCAGCCGACCCACGGAGGTCTGGCCGTTTTTAAGTGCAAAGCACTTTTACTGATGATGATGATCTGTCTTCCGAACTCGTTCCAAAGAACCCGCAACGCGTTCAACTTGTTGGCGGCGTTGCGCACGGCCGAGATGGGGCTCAGGTTGTTGTCGAACCACAGTCGATCACACACCGCGCAGCTATATCCGAAGCTGCGGTCCAGGAAGTCTCGCTTGAAGCGCGCGTCCGGCCGATCGAATTCGAGGGCCCGCGCTCGCTCACGCATCGCGCGTCCCCGCGCCAGATCGGCTTCGGGGTGCTCGGCTCGCTTCGCACGCTTTCGTTCGGCGTCTCGCCGCCGGCCTTCATCACCACAGGCAATGCGCGGGGCGCGCGCAGCCACGGAGCGGAGGGCGGAGCGCGCGCAGTCACACGGGGCGTGACGTCGCTGCGCCGTTGCTACAGACGCTCCTCTCCGCTCCTCGCGCCGTTGCTATGGGACGGCGGATTCAGGGTCGCTTATAAAGTGCATTCGCACTTAAAAGTCACAGTTTCGCCGCAAGGGCGAAGCAATGAATGCGATAGCAAGGAACTAATGCTATACGAAGTGAGGCTCGCCATTGGATACTCTCAGTTTGAACAGCGCTTCTGTTGCAAAGGCGGCCGAAGCAGCGAAGGAAACTAGCGTGCTTCAAGTGTCGAGCTGTGACACTTGATAGTTCGCGCTCATCTTCTGTTTGTTTGTTTAGCGGCGTCCCTGAGCTCGAGTGACATTCGTACGCGCCGTAACATGAGCGCGGACATCACGGTGAAAGCGTGAAACATTCCTCTACCCCTCGCCACGAGAAAACCGCGCGAGCAGACAGCGGAAGGGCAAGCTTCTCCCATGCGCAAATATAAGAAGCGAGCGAGCTCGCCGACGACTTTTAAATGCGCCCGTCGGGCTCCTAGCGCCACCTAGCTGGTATTGAAGAAACGCTTATTATCGCCTGCTGTCTCTGAGTCCGTCCAGCGCTAAATGGTGTGTATATAACGCTCGCCGTTAGCTACGTGGAGGATCTGCGTTTCGTGGCGTAGTGGATAGCGCCGCTCGCTGCGGAGCAAGGGGTCCCTGGTTCGATTCCGCGCTTCGGAAGCATTTTTCTGAGTTATTTTTCTGTGGGGAATTTATAGATATATACATACTTATACATATACGGTGCATGACGGCGGCGACGGCGACGGCAAAATCCAGCCGAGACTGTCCATATAATTGCTATCGCAATAATAAATAACAAAAATGTTAGCTTTAAGTAAGAATGGAACCCAGGCCGTCTGCGTGGCAAGCAGGTATTCTACCACAGAGCCTCGCTATTTCTTTTTTTTTTGCATGGGAATAATGCCATCAAATCTCGTCATGCATTACAATAGAATTCATCGCTTTCGAATTACACTCACATGCACATAGGCACGAAACACACATAATTTCGCACCGCCCAAACAGACAGACAAACAGAGAACTTTATTCAGGTCCTGAGGAACTGCGTTGTAACGCCCCCTTTTAGGGGGAATCCGTAGCAGTCGCGGGCCGCTCCCACGTAGGGACCGGAAGACCGTGGCCCTCCGCCCTCTCGCAGGCCCTCTGGACAGCACGAAGTTGAACCAAGAGGTCGCCGCTGTTAAGGGCTTCCTCCCAGTCCTCTTCTTTGTTGAACTCTGCGTCACGTAACGCAGGACGTTGCCAGAGCATATGAGCTCAACATATGAAGTCAACAAAATTTGGGAGACGGGCCACGTACCCGAATCCTAGAAGATTCTTTGGTAGCGCTCATCCCAAACCCAGGCAAACCTCTAGCGCTAGAGAACATGCGACCCATCTCTCTTACGTCCTTCGTGGGCAAGGTGGCCGAACATGCGATTCGCCATCGGGTATCCGAGTACATAGAAAGCAAGGAGCTATTTCCACACACTATGGTAGGATTCAGACCTGCACTATCCACACAGGACGTCATGCTTCTTATCAAGAGACGAATCATTGACAACAACACCAGGGATACTAGAGGCATAATAGCTTTAGACCTGGCCAAAACTTTTGATAATATTTCGCACAAGTTTGTGCTTGAAGCAATTTCCGATATGGTTCGAGGACAACGGTTCGACGCATACGTTGGCTTCTTTCTCAGGGATCGCAGGGCTACCATTAATATCGGTCAAATCATATCCGCGGAATTTACCTTGGGAGCAAGAGGCACCCCACAGGGTGAATTTATCTCTCCTCTTCAATATTGCCATGAAGGGCCTCTCAGAGCGACTCGTTACGGTGCGAGGGGTTAACCATGCTCTCTACGCGGACGATATCACCGTGTGGTGCATAGGAGGGTCCGACGCCGGGGTAGAGCAGGCGCTTCAAGAGGCACTAGACATCACGGAGAACTTTCTAATCGGTTCAGGCCTGAGCCTGTCATAGTCCAAGTGTGCGTTATTACTATACAGACCCACCGGAAAGGGCTGAGGAACCTCACACCTTTAGAACAGATTCCCGTTGCTTTATACACACGGGATGGGCAGCAAATACCCAGGGTGGGCTCCACCAGGGTCCTCGCACTTCTGCTAGAGTCCAATGGCGGCAACTCACGGACTATAGCCCGCATCATCTCCAAGACGGAGAACATGCTTAGGCTCATACTCAGGGTCTCGAACCGCAGGGGTGGGCTGAGCGAGAGCAATCACCTTCGGGTCTATCACGCTTTTCTCATGAGCCACAATAATTATGTCGCTTGAGCGTTGCACTGGCCCTAAAGTGAAGAGGTAAGTATTGATACACTAACGGGCAAAAGCATAAAGCGAGTTCTAGGCTTGCTTATCCACACCAGCACCGAGAAGCTCCTACAATCGGGCATGCATAACTCTCTCTCGGAGGTGATCGAGGACTAGCAGATGGCTCAGGTCGTGCGACTATCGTCCTCGTGGGCTGGTAGGCGCATCCTGGAATCCATAGGCTGGGGTCCTACAGAGACTAACCAGCGTAATGTGACACTACCACCCTCGATCAGAGGCACGTTTTCGGTAGCTCCACTTCCAAGAAATGTCCACCCTCAATACAATGTAGGGTGCCGCGTAGCTCGGGCCCGTTCCTTATTAAAATCGGTTGCAAACAGTCCGGGTCTCGCGACCTTAGTCGATGCAGCCCAGTACGGGCGTTTGTGCCGCTTCGCAGTGGTCTCGGTCGATCATAGTGGCACACCCCTATGCTCTGCCTCGGTAAGTAAGGTTTCGTCAACGGTGGCTGAGCAAATCGCCATCGCCACAGCAATGAAGGACTCATCGCGTCCAAATATCTTTACAGACTCGCGTTCCGCAGCTAGGGCTTTCGCCTCGGGCTCGATCTCGCGTGAGGCAGCGGACATCCTCGGCTGCGAGGGGGCTGCCGGGTTTCACACCATAACATGGTTCCCAGCCCACATGGGTGCCAACGTACATCCCGATGTCCCCAACGCCTTTGAGTTTGCCCATGACCGTGCGCGAAGTATCGCTCACCGCGGCGGTTCCGGCGGATGCACAGGCGGGGACGCCGGAAGATACAGGGACTCGCTACTCCCTTTCCACGAGATTATGACTCATCATCATCTAGCTCGGAGGGCTTTTCCACTTCCTCATCCTAAACTTACACAGCTCAAGAATCCCCAAAAGTGCGCTAAGAAGACACAAGCGTCCAGAAGTCCAAGACACTCCGAGACCGGGTCAAAAGTCTTAGCAACATTACGCGCATTAGCTGTTTCTTCTCGAACGTGAAACTGCTTAGAAAAAAAAACACACTGTATGAATGCCATGTAGCGGGAGGAGTCTTCTTTACGCATGTAGTATTACTTTGTAGAAGCGTATAATCGCGTCAGAAATAATGTCGTTTAGTTCAGAAATAATGTCGCACAGAACTCGCTCATATCGAGCCCTTTCTAAGGTACCCTTGCAAAACTGTATGTTTTGCAAGGGTTCCTTACGTAGGGCTCCATGAAATCGCATTAGTAGGCTCTAGTGGTGTATAGCGAATAACGGCTGAAGCCCATCATATATCAAGTGGCCCGTGAGACTCGAACCCTCGACCTTCTGAGCATGTCCTAAGTAACGCAAATTGAAATTCGGGGGTGTGTAAATGGAATATTCAGGGTTGCTTCGACAAATGCTTGAAATTGCAAAAAAGAGGCCGCTTGGAAAGTTTGAGGGTTGCCCAATTAGTTTATGTGGAAATGGACCAAGGGCGAAGTTAGGTGGGCCGATTGAAAAAAAATTGTGGATGGGCCAACTGGAGGGAATTTGGGACTGGATCTAAAGAAAATTTTGAGGTGGGCGGTATGGAAAATTTGGGGTCACCAAATTTTGAAGTGGACCGACCAGTTGAGACACATGCGGCAAGCGAAGCCATGATTCGGTACATGCGCTATATACTTCTTCGCCCACGTTGCACTGTGGGGGCACCCTTTTGCACAACACTCCAATGCTTACACCTGCCCAGACAGGTGTGGATGTTTTCTATAATTTTTTTTTCTAAAATATTGTATCACTGTTTTTTACCAGTTCGTTATTAATGTCGTTAATATTATGGTCGCAGCAAGTCAGAGTGACTCATAAGGCGTTACGTACTATCGCCGAGATTTCAATTTAGAGGTACTTACTCTTGGGCTAGTCGGTTCACCATGTGTTCTCACCATAACACTATGTTCCCTTAGCGCAAAACAACGAAAACGGTAAGATGCAGTTGATGCAGTTGTATGCAGAAACGGTTGTACGTGTCACACACGAAACTACGTTTCGTTTGTAGTATAAACCAGAAGCAGCGCTTTTAGCTATGTGTAATGGTGCAAAGCAACGAAAAAAAGTCACAGTTTCACCGCAAAGGCGCAGCAAATAATGGAATGTTCTGCAGATTATTTATTATTTATTTGGTTTGAATACATAGAAAACACGAAGACACAGAGGAAATAGGGAGGGAACAGGAATGCCATACGAAGAAAAGTCACCAGCTCACTCCTGTAGCAAACACGGCCGCTGCAGTGAGCGAACTGACCTTCACGCGGAACATGGTTGCAACGCAAACTTTTCCATGAAATCACAACACGTAGGAAGCTATTAGCGGTCATTTCAACCCCCGTCAAGATAAGAGAGCGAAACCGCGAAACCGGCGAACTCTCGTCAAGATGAGAGCGTCGAGAAAAGAGCGCGGGCACAGGCGACGATGCGTTGTAGATCAAAGTACGGAGCCGAAGGCGTGCAGGCCCACTCGGCAAATATATATATATATATATATATATATATATATATATATATATATATATATATATATATATATATATATATATATATATGCGCGTGTGTGTATGTATGTATGTATGTATGTATGTATGTATGTATGTATGTATGTATGTATGTGCGTGTCTGTGCATGGAGAGAGACAGGGCGTTTCAGGGACCGTGGCCGAAAATCTCCAAAGACAAAGGTAATTACTTTTTGTGTGGTTGCAGGCACCTTAAGATTAATAGCAGTGTCCATTATAACAGTAATTAAATAGATTATGTTAAGTAACTATTGAATTAGGGCAGACAGGCGCTTGAGTCAAACGGAAAAATTGCAGCCCTTGCTGCGATGAGACTGTTGCCACTTTCAGATTTCGCAAAAGCCACCGCTTGCAATTATTAGCGCGCAATGAAATATTACCGATTTCGCCGGTGAAACGCAAACCGGCACTCGGAAGAGCGCAACTGACATACTCTTCTGAGACGTCCAGAATGAGCGAGCGTCGTTGCACCGGCCATCTATTGACTTGGCTTCGTCGTTGTGCGGGTTTCATTTGCGATTAGAGTACGCGTATGGCGCAGGAACGAAGGTATATGTAAACCGATAGCGAAACTTCCATAGAAGCCCATGTGTCAAGTAGTTGGCTGCTCGTTGCCACCGTCGCCATCTACGTATCGCGGGGACGACTAGCAGCAAGCAAAAAATAAAAGAGTAAAATATGACATCACAACCGGAAGCGGTAGCGACGGCGTTCATTTCTAATGGCGCGAAATTGGAATTATTTTTCATTGCTCACCTTTTATGTACTTTTGATAACTACGCGGTTCAATTGCGTATTTATTATCTTGCGAATTGCATGTGCGAGAGAAACTGAAGATTAACAAGAAAGATTGGGGAGACAAGCTTGTTTTATTGGCCATATAGTTTACTTGGAATATCCACCAAAATACTTTGCAGATGAAGTAACTATGAAGCAACGGCTCACGAGCACGATAGTTTGAAAACTCACGTTGCCCAGTCGAGGAAAATTACTGGAGCGAGACAAAGGCGTGCAAAGTATCACTATGGCAAACTTACACAGTGCAGCGTTTCTTCGCTTAGCGTGCCACATTCATCGTCACGAAAGGCGAGGGCACGCCGACTCTGCACCAGCAAAAGCAGTCTGCAGTCGAGCGGTTATATACAGAATCTGTGCTAATAAACTCACGACCTAACTCTAGGAAACCAACGATTAGGCAATCCTACCTCCATTGTGAAAGTTCTCATTCAAAGCATTGAAAAACGACGATCTCATACGGTCAAGCGCTACATTTGAAAAAATATGTTACGCAGATTCAGACTTAACTGAAAACTGCACCAATCTTTGGGAGGCCCTAAAGAAACAAAAATATCCACCCGAAATTATTGACGATGTTGTTCAACGGGCTGGTGGTGTAGACTACAAATAACTTTTTATTCGAAAGAAGAGTGTTGCACACTCGAACACTAACCTGGTTTTACCACACTCCGCATCGGCACCAAGCATCAACAGCATTCTTCAGACTCACCACAACATACTACTGCAGGCCGATCTCCTTAAAACATCTCTCCTGATCCCCCACGTGTGGTAAATCGCCGAGCGAGGAACTTACACGACTTGCTAACATCGTCAGAAATTACCCCCGCAACTTGTTCTGTTTGTCATCGTTGCAACAAAGCCCGTTGTAAGGTATGCAACCACATGACTAACACAAGTTTTGTTAAGAGCACAGCTTCAAACTTTCATCTGAAAATAAAAGGGGATTTTGACTGTGGCACAAGCAACGTTGTGTACATGTTTGAATGCT